>NC_067399.1:203017943-203317943 GCF_016432865.1 Antechinus flavipes | reverse complement strand
ATATTATTAATGTCTCAAGGCAAGAATGAAGGAGGATTTTCACTATGATATATCTTTTAAAAAAGTAAAAGATAGGCAGACCAATCCAGACAACATAGTGGGATTAAAAAAATAAAGACTTTATTAAAAAGCTTCTTTGTGGTATCAGGCAGGAAGCGAAACTGCTTTAAACGGCAAACATTTCTCAATCATTTCATGCACCAGTAATCTTGATGATCTTTCCACCCCCAGACCCTCTAATAAAAAATATTTCAAATGAACAGATATAGTTGAGACAAGAGGAAGAAAAAAACAGACGTTTTCAGTGAGTTTATATATTTTCATAATGCCACCTCTGAAGCTATATTTTTGGGATAGACAGAGGTACAACCAAGGAACATATGGTTTTGTACATCAAGAAAGCTGATTCTATTATGTGGTTAATAGTAGACCACTTCTTGTGTAGTCAGCAGGGTATAGTGGAAAGGATGCCAGATTTGGAGACATCTTAAGTTAGAAGGAACCTTTGAGGCCTTCTTGTCTAACCCAGATCTGAATAGGAAACACCCTCTGCAATATATCCAGCAAGTGATAGTTCATTATTCAAAGTATTTCTCCATTGAAGGAAAACCCATTATTTACTGAAGCAACACACTGAATTTTTAGATAGTTCTAATTTTTAGCAATTTTTTTTTCTTAGATCTGAATTCATCTTGTTGCTCTAAGTTCTGCATCTTGGGACCAAGTAGAAAATACCTAATTCTTTTTCCAGGCAAATGTCTTCAAATACTTGAAGATTGCTATCATACTTCTTTTCTCTAGGCTAAACATGCCTACTGCCTACATTACCTCTTCATTTTCCTCTGGAAGTTCTCCATTGATGGATGACTTTTCTAAACATTTTGCCTCAGGCAAACCACAGTATTCTGCATGCAGACCATGACAGATCAAATGACTAGCACCTCTCATGTTGTAGGCATTGTGTCTATATTAACATATCTTAAGATTGAATTTTTTTTTATTTTTTTTGGTGGACATATCATATTGTCAATAAAAAAAGTCCATTAATGCCCCAGATTATTATTTTTTTTGACTAAACTTCCTAGCCATGGCTACACCATCTTGTGAAGTTATTTGTTGAACACAAGCATAATCAGAGGTCTTCAAACTTTTAAAATAAGAGGCCAGTTCACTGTCCCTCAGACTGTTGGAGGGCCAGACTATAGTAAAAACAAAAACTTTGTTTTGTGGGCCTTTAAATAAAGAAACTTCGTAGCCCTGGATGAGGGGGATTATCATCCTCAGCTGCTGCATCTGGCCCTCAGGCCATAGTTTGAGGACCCCTGCACATTATCCCTATTTAATATGAATGAATAAAGCATTAATTAAGCACCTACTACAAAGCACTGTGATAAATGCAGGTCATATAAAGAAAGGCAAAAGACAGTTTCTTCTCTCAAGAAGGCCAAAATCTAAGGGGAAGGGTATAGATAATATATTTGTAAGATTTCAGCTGCAAATTAAATGGAAAGATCTTATGGTCCTTAGGTGAAAAGATAAAGTAGATGGTAATGTCTCTTCCTTAATATCAGTTCCACTGATAAAAATCCTGTCTGTTTTCAATGTTGAACCATTTGAGAATAGGCGGGTCAACTTTGGTGGCAAGAATTTTCTTTTCTGGGTATTTAACAGAAGTGGTGATAGTGGTTGTCAGTCTGACTCTACAAAGAGGTTGTTTCTCAGAAATATGGTGGTTAGGACTGATCTGGCTGCATCCCTATTCCCAAAGCTCTTAATTTCAAAGTCCTGGTCTGTTTCTACTGGGATCCACTGGCATCTACTGGAGAGATGGTGGTGGCAGGGGTTTGTCTTAAAATATCTTCTTTTTTTAAAAAAATTTTTTAATAGCTTTTTATTTACAAGTTATATGCATGGGTAATTTTACAGCATTGACAAATGCCAGACCTTTTGTTCCAATTTTTCCCCTCCTTCCCTGCCTCTCCTCTCCTAGATGGCAGGATGACCAATACATGTTAAATATATTAAGATATAAATTAAATACAAAATAAGTATACATGACCAAACCGTTATTTTGCTGTACAAAAGACTCAAACTCTGAAATATTGTACAATTAGACTGTGAAGGAAATCCAAAATGCAGGCAGGCAAAAATACAGGGATTGGGAATTCAATGTAATGGTTCTTAGTCATCTCCCAGAGTTCTTTCGCTGGGTGTAGTTGGTTCAGTTCATTACTGCTCCATTAGAACTGATTTGGTTCATCTCATTGCTAAAGATGGCCAGGTCCATGAGAATTGATCATCATCTAGTATTGTTGTTGAGATGTATAATGATCTCCTGGGTCTGCTCATTTCACTCAGCATCAGTTCGTGTAAGTCTCTCCAGGCCTTTCTGAAATCATCCTGCTGGTCATTTCTTACCAAACAATAATATTCCATAATATTCATATACCACAATTTATTCAGCCATTCTTCAATTGATGGGCATCTACTAAAATATCTTCTTATTTGATTCAGTCTAATGGCTGATATGTTAAAATTTTTTGTCTTGATCCTATGTTATCCAAAGTATTATCTCTGCTTTTTAGGATTTTTTTGTCATCTGAAAATTAAGTGTGTTATTTATGTCTTTGTGCAAGTCATTCATATAAAAATGTTTAACATCCTTACAATATGCCATTAGAGACATTTTTTTCTTTAAATTGTATATATTTGAAGGATTTTTCAAATCTCAGCTCTGCCATTTATTAGCTGTATGACAGCTGGCAAAGTTACTTTCCTTCTCTGACCTTTCCTCATTTATGAAATGAGGATATAGGAAGGTACCTTCCAGTTCTAACGGTCTGAGGTTTAGAGTTGTAAGGGACCTAATATAGACATATTCTAGTTTAGTCCCTGATGAGTAATCATCAGTAATCAATTTCTGCTTAAACACCTTCAATGACAAGGAACCTACTACTCCTTTGAGAATGTCTCTTTTTTACTTCTGGAATGTCCTAATTATTAGAGAAGTGTTTTTGAAAAGTTGATTTCAGTTCCCTCGAAGGCATCTTTGAGATCATCTAAGCCAACCCCCTCATTTTACAGATGAAGAAACTGAGATCTGGAGAGGAGAAAGGACTAACTGCCCAAAGTTACACAAATAGTAAGCATCAAAAGTGGGTTTCAAACTCAGGTCCTTGGACTTCACTAACAACAACAAGAATAGCAACTAACATTTATATAGTACTGAATATTGGTCAGGCACTGTGCTGAGCAATTTATAATTATTGTCTCATTTGATCCTCACAACTCTGAGAGGTATGTGCTATTATCCTCCACATTTTACAGACAAGAAAATTGAGGCAGGTACAGGTTAAATGACTTGCCCAGGGTCACACCGCCAGAATCTGAAATTACATTTGAACTCAGGCCCTCCTGACTTCAGGCCCAGCCCTCTTAACTATTATCCCACCTCACTGATTCTCAAACAGATGTAAAAGTATGGTTATAGTTATCTTGTAAGACACTTAAAATGATAAAATAGTAGTGCATTTAATTAATAATAAAGAGATACCAGAAATAGTGTTGCTGATTAGAAATGATCTTGAAAAGAAATATTATCATAGGGGCAGATAGATGGTACAGTTACTAGAATGCTGCACCTAGAATTAGGAAGATCTGTTGGAATACACGGGAGCCACCTGACAGTGGCTGCTGGAGGTCCAACCCAGAATGGATCTCCTCTTGTGAGAGGATGATACAAGGAGACTGAGAGGCAGTTGCTGTTCTCTGACCTCTCTGACTGGGAGGCCTTTGAGTTGTCTGACCTCTCTCCTCTTCCTTCTGCCTACAATTTATCTCATTCCCAGTCCGCAACACCTGTGTCAGCAAAGGCTGCCCTGCTGCTCCTTCAGATGTTATGATCCACAGCTGTGGAGACTCTCGGAGAATTGACCTGTCCCTTAACAAAGACCTGAGTCTAAATTCAGCTGCATGATCTTGGACAACTCATTTAAGCTCTGCCTCAGTCTTCTCATCTGCAAAATTGGGGATAATAATAGCACCAACCTCCCAGGGTTGTAAAGATCAAGTGAAATAATATTTGTTTTTAAAAAGAAGCTTTACCATGTAAATTAACATAGGTATTAATTATAGTGTCTTCCTTATAAACGCATCAAAGCAGCTAGCAAGAATCTTCTTGTTAGAGGAGTGGCAGGTCTTCCTGATACATAAAAAAGGAAGAAGGTCGGGTGAGCTGGCAAGATGAAATGGTTGCCATGTCTGCCTTCTTGCTGCTTCAGGGCATAAGAATAAGGGATATGTCTTTGTTGAGGTTTTGCATCTTTTCACTCCAAGGGGGTCTGAGCTAAGTGGAAATTGCTCCTACCCTGCTATTTATTACCTGTACCTTTTAGTAACTCACTTCCCCTCTCACTGAAGCTGTTTTTTTTTTTTTTTTTAAACACCAAACAGAGGACTTTATATTTTCCCTCCAGGATCAAATATAAAATCCTGTTTGGCATTCAAAGTACTTCATAACCTGTTCCCCTTTATACTCCCTCCCCTTTCCTCTCTTTGATCCAGTAACACTGGCTTCCTTCCTCATACAACTCAGAATGTTTTCACCAGCTGTCCTTAATGCCTGGAATGCTCTCTCTCCTCATCTCTACCTCCTGGCTTTCCTGGCTTTCTTTAAGTCCCAGCTAAAACCCATCTTCTGTGAAAAGTCTTTCCTGATCTCAATTAATGTTAGCACCTTCTCTCTGTTGATTTTCTCCAGTTTCTTATATATCTACTTGTATCTATGTGTCTGTGTGTCTATCTGTCTATCTATTTATCCATCCATTCTCTTTCCCTCCTCCTCCTCCTCCTCTTCCTCTTTTTTCTCCTCCTCCTCCTCTTTTTCCTCCTCCTCCTCCTTTTCCTCCTCCTCCTCTCTTTTTCCTCCTCCTCCTCCTCCTTTTCCTCCTTTTCCTCCTCCTCCTCCTCCTCCTTTTCCTCCTCCTCCTCCTCTTTTTCCTTCTCCTCCTTTTCCTCCTCCTCTACCTCCTTTTCCTCCTCCTCCTCCTCCTTTTCCTCCTCTTCCTCCGTTTCCTCCTCCTTCTCTTTCTCTTCCTCCTCCTCCTCTTCCTCCTCCTCCTCTTCCTCTTCCTCCTCCTCCACCTTCTCCTCTTCTTTTTCTCTTTCTTCTTCTTCTTTTCTCTTCTCCTTCTTCTCTTCCTCCCTCCTCTTCCTCCTTCTTCCTCTTCTTTTTCTCTTCTCTTCCTCCTCCTCCTTCTCTTCTTTTTTCTTTTTCTCTTTCTTCTTCTTTTTCTCTCTCTCTCTCTCTTTCTCTCTTACTCTCTTCCCTTCTCTCCTTTTCTCTGATTTTCTCTCTTCCTCACTTTCTTTCTGTCTCTTTCTCCTTTCTTCTCTCTCATCTATATTTGGTTACATTTCCTTTCTTCCATTAGATCATGAGTTCTCTTAGGACAGGGATTGGATTTTTTGGGTTTTGTTTTTTTGAAGTGCTTAGCTCAGCTCTTGTTACATAATAAGAACTTAATAAATGCTTAATTAATAAATATTGATTGACCAAATGACTGACCTGTACATGTAAGGGTTTGTATTATAAGAGTAAACTCTACCAAGTGCTTCTTAGTTCTAAAATTTTTGTTTCAAAATCCCTTCTAGCTCCACTATTATAAGCCTTCTTCTACTTCTGACATTATCTTTTCTAAAGTCCTTGTCAGGATATTCTTTGTTCTAAAGGCCCTTACAAAGCTCTAAAGTCCTAAATTTTGAGATGTCTTTCAACTCTGATATTCTAAGTCTTATATTTTAAATTCTTTTCAGTTCATCCTTTTCTGGTAATATGAGTTAACTTCAGTGAGTCCATTAATATCGGATGGTAATATACACATACACATACACATATATGTATATATATTAATTAATGTTTAATAGAGATTTAGCATTTATTTAATTATAAATCTTAAAAAGTATTCTGAGAAGGAGTCTACTGGCTTCACCAGAAGAGTCTATGATGCAAAATGTTTAGGAACTCTTCTTGTAGAGGTTTTTTCCAGCTATGATATCCTCTTATTTGATTCTATAACAAAGACTGAAGATTTGCTTAAGGCCATAGCTTGAACCCATCTTTTTGGGTTTTTAATTTAAATTCTCTTACTTTGTCACTTCTGATTTATTTATTTTTTTCATTGTTTTTATTGTTCTTTCTGGAATATTTCCAGTCTCATTTTTAATATCTATTTCTTTCTTTACAACATAAACATCCATGTCAAGCTTCTTGTCCTGCAAATATTTCTTTCTCCCAAAATCAATTTGTTGAATCTTTGTTCAGTTGAGTCTATTTCTCTTTGAAAGAAAATGCTTTCTGTATCTATAGAGGGAATGTTCTGGGTAAGCAATAAAGAAACATTGCTATAAATCTATGATAAACTTATGAGTACGATATAGGTAGTATGGTGTAACAGAATGAATTCAGCAGCTGAAGCTGAGAAATCTGGATTGGAATTATATTTCCTCTTCTTGCTATTTGTATTATACTAGATGTGTCAGCCTTCTTGAGTTGTGGTAGTTGTAGTTTCTTGTAAAATAGAATAATAAAATGTAGGGAGACTCAAAACCTGGGAAAATTATTGCTGGCTATACTTGCTTGTGAAAGGCAGTCAGATATAACAAAAGTAGTGAGGTACAGAGTGATAGCTTCATGGTAGCTATCACAATCTAAAAATAACCTCTCATCTATTTTTTGCCTTTGGCCAATGCGTCCATTCTTTTCTTAAGACACTGAGGATATTTTAGACGCAGTGGTCCTCAAAGTGTAGTCCAAAGAATTGTTGGGGTCTCTGAAACCCTTTCAGAGGGTCTACAAATTCAAAATTATTTTTTATTTCTAATATAGTAAATAGCTATAAATATAACCCATGTGAACAAAAACTTTTTGAACAGATCCTCGATAGTTTTTTTTAACAACATGAAAATACTGAAACAAAGGTTTGAGAACCACTGTAATATGTGGAAGGATAGAGAGGAAGGGAGTTGAAAAAATTTTGTTGTCCCTTAGACCCCACACAGCCCTGTGTGGTTTAATGATATCTTCTGAAATGGTTTAAAGGGAAAAACAGGTCGATAATCAAGAATTAATTGTAGTTATATGGAAATTGCTAATTTTAAATTAGATAGAAGCTTGGGACAAGGACATAGATGTTTCTAACAGGAGAAAGTAGTTAAAAAGATAGACTAAATTTCCATAGAATCTAATTAGTTAGCTATTACAAAAGAGTTTAGCCTAAGTAGCTAAGATTTGGGGAGAAATGGTGGATAAAAAGCCTCTTCTGATGGATTAAAAAGCCACTTTTCCTGAGTCCAGTTACTGGCTGTGTGTGTTTTGAAAAGACCTAAAGTTTAGCTTCTAAGCTAAAAAGATGTGCCCAGCACTCTGTTAAATGATAGAAATACAAGAATACCCCTGAAGAAACTTGTTTTCAAACAGGAGGAGAAAATAGGGAGTAGTAGCTAGGGAACGGTGTTTTGCTTAAAGAAGCCACAATGTTTTTGACTATAATTATTGAGTAATTGCTTGACATCTACTTTCCAGGAATGGTAATATTGTAGTGTTTAGATTGATAACTTTTCCCAGAACTAGGGGTAGTTAGGGCTGTGGAGATGGGAAAGGAAGGGCAAGACAGATATAGCAGGGGCATGGCTGTAGTAGTTCTGCTAGGTCTGGAGCAGGCTAGTCCTAGTGATTGCTCACTAATCAGAAGTCAAAAAGGTAGAGCTCACTAATAATGATTGCTCACTAATCAGAGTCAGAGGGCGAAGCTGGAGCTGGAGTTCCAGTTTGGAGAGAGAGAGACTGGAATGCTAAAGCCTAATATGAAGATGTCTGGGGACAACTCAATAAAATGTCAGCAATAAGAACAATATAGAACAGAGTATCAGAGATATCATGCACCTTTTGATGAGATTCAATGGAGATATGATGTCCATTAAAGAGAAGTAGTGATATAGCAGTTAGTGGGAGCAGACCAGGAGAATGGAAATGTCATGGCCAGAAGACTGTTGGCCCTACCATGTTGGAAAAATCAGGCTCTACACATGTACCTATCTCTCTCTCTCTCTCTCTCTCTCTCTCTCTCTCTCTCTCTCTCTCTCTCTCTGTTGGTCACGTGTGTTCCCAAGGTAGATGGTCCATCCATATGTTTTTCCAGATATGTTCATTACTCTCCCTTGCTAATGTGTGTATTTGTAGAAAAGTGTCCCACATTGGTGGGAGAATATGTGATTACTATTTGTTTCTTACTATGTTATTTCATTAAAAGCTTATTGTTTGAATGCATGGTATTCTCTGATGGACTAAGAAATGTCAATTCATCAGTAGGACTTTGTGAGCAGTGGTTTTGAGTGGATAGTTCACAGAGTATATTGTATCAGAGTAACTTTTCTGTGGGAACTTGATGGGACAGAATGTTTTGAAAGAAAGTGTTTGTTGTGAATTTTAAATTTCTATAGAAATATGAGTTACTAACGAAATTTTAACCTTTGAATAACACATAAATGACATTACTTTTTTCCTTTCTATTTAAAATTTTTATGGCCCTTTAAAAGTTATAGACACATGAAAGTAAAGTGAGAAAAATCAGATGACAGCTAGGTGATCTTTTAAGGGAGTCAAAGTTAGAGATGGGAAAGCCACTATAAACCACCCAGTGTGAGCTAATCCCTAAGGCCCAGAGAGATGTAACTTCTCCAACAATCATAAGATCTTAAGACGGAAGACACCTTAGAGGCTATTTAGTCCAACCTCCTAATTTTATAGATGAAAACACTGAGATGCAGAGATATTAATTAACTTGTCTAAAGTTATGCAAGTATTAAGTGGCAGAGCTGAGATTTGAACTCAGGCTCTCTAATTATAAATGCATTGCCCACTATATCACATTGCCTCTAAAAGTTAGTAAGTGATGAAGTCAGGACTGGAATTCAGGACCCTACTCCAAGTTCATCTGTTTCCATTATACTACTTTGCTATCATAGAAGGGATTCTAATTATTCTTTTCCAACTCTCAGATTCTGTGATTTGATGCAATTTGGTGAAAAGTCTTGCTGGCTTTCCTTAAACAGACTTCAATTCTATCCTCTGGTGATTACTTTAGTATACCTATTTAAAAGCACTTGAACTCAACATTCTAAACATGTAAAAGGCATTTCAGAGAATGAGACAGAGGGAGCATTCATAGACTCTGATAGCTGGGAGGAACCTTAGTGATCAGGCAGTCCAAGTCTCTCTTTTATTTATCAAAGGCACACAGACCTGACTAAGATCAAAAGGGTGAGAGAGTTTCTCTCTTGCTTTTCTATAAGCTGATCATAAGTGGGTTTAAGGGCAGTTTTTCTTTGACTATTGAAAATAAGTGGCTGCTTAGGTGCTGCTATTGTATAAACATTCTAAACAATGGTGGCTTGTGCAGCTTAATATAACTTCACTGGATCATATTTCTCCATAAATGGCTCACTGGCTGATGGGTTGGTTAATGTTCTTCCTTGTTTCAATCAATCTGATTATTCTAATACTCATCATGCTTGTGATTCCTTGTTTGATAAAACCCCAACGGTTAAGGGGGAAGTATTCGTCATTTCAGCACCTGGTTTCTGGAACAAAGTACTCACCTCCCAGCTGTGTCAGCCATTTCAAAATAACCTTTGTTCATGTATATCTGAAAGACCTTGCGTCTACACAATGCCCCACATAAGTAGATGGCAGATAATTTCAGGCCGGAAGAGCTTTTAATAGGTTGACAGAAGTTTACCTAGAAGGAAACCTAGACATCATTTAGTTCAAACCTTTCATAAGCAAGTGAGAAAATTAAGACGCAAGGGATTGAGCTAGACTTCTATCAAATCATATGTTTAAGAAATGGCAGAATACATTTCCTTTTTCTCTTTACCTGCTATTCTTTCTATGGCACTATGTATCATGCCTATTGATTTGGGCAGGGAGAGGAAGCCTGGAATCCTCTTTATTTACATTGGGAGCTGGAAGGTCAATGAAAATGATCTATTTTAATGACGTATGGGCTCTCTAAATGGATAACATGATAACACACTATGAAGAGTGCTAAACATCAGAGAATCACTTAGAGCTGGAAGGAACCATAGAGATCTATTAAGTTCTATTACCTTAGTGAACATGTAAAGAAACCAAGCTCTTGAATGGAGAAGGAATAAGATAGCAGTGAGTGATGTGCAGAACTTGTTGTCCCACCTAATGGGCGACTATCCACACTGCAGTGCCCCCTCATCCTTCTTATCCAGGACCTATAGATGCCCACTTTCTCTCCGGTCTGATTTGCTCATTCAGCCTGCCTTCACAATGGCAGATCTCAGTTCTCCTAGACTACCACAACATGATCCACTCATATTCTTTCAGCATGTTTTAGTATAATGCTGTTGAGGGGTTGTGGATCAGATATTCCCCACCCCTGTTATAGATGAACAAATAAAGAACCGTGTCAAATCACTTGCCCACAGTTATATAGGTAGTAAGTATCAGAAGTGAAATTGGAAACTGGGTCCTTTGAGCCCAGAGTCAATGATCTTGTGCTACCATATTCTGAACCAGTCTAAACTAGAAATTAGTTCTACAGCTTCCACAATAAATAGTCATCTCGTCTTTATTTAAAAACCTCCAAGGAAGAGGAATTCATGAATTCCTTAGATAGCTCATTCTCCTTTGGGAAAGCCCTGATTATTAGAAAGTTTTTCAATATATTGGATTGAAGTTTTACTTTTTTGCAACTTTCACTTATTGTGCCTAATCATCTCCTTTAAGGCCAATTAGAGGAAATTCATCTCCTTTTAATATGATAACATTTGATATATTTGAAGGCAGATATCATATTCCCTATAAATCTTTTCTTCTTTTTGAGGCTGAACATTCCTTCAATTTGCTCTTCAGGGAACACATTCTTACTCTCCTAGACATGTTTTGCTTTGCTGATAGCCATCCAAAAACTATTCAGATGCCATGGTTTCTTTATAGAAATATATCAATATATAAATTACCTACCAAATCTTTAATTAGGGACTTTAATTTTTTCACTATTTTAATGACAGAAATCACTTACACGTGGTTTACTTTGTAATCTATTGCCCTTATCTGCCCCAGAGAATTCCTATGCTTGAACTAGTATAATGGCCTTCTGGTTTGTTTCTCTTCCTCAAGTCTTTCCCCACTCCAATTTATCCTCGACTTAGCTGCCAAACTAATTTTCCAAAAGCACAGATGGGACCATGTCACTCCCTACTCAATAAACTATAGTAGTTCTCTATTACCTTCAAGATTGTATACAAAAGTGCTCAGTTTGGCATTTAACACCTTTTACATTCTTCTTTCTAACCTTCTTATACTTTATTCCCCTCCATGTACACTGGCCTCCTTGCTGTTTCTCACACATGAAAACTCCATCTTATGCCTTCAAAATGACTGCCATCCATACCCAGAATGCTCTCCTTCCTGGCTTCTTTTAAGATTCAATTTAAATTTCATCAATAAGAAGATTTTCTAGATCTCCTTCCTCTAGTGTCTTCCTTCTCAGATTACTTTCTGTTTACATTGTATGTATCATATACACAAAAGCATTTACATGTATGTACATACGAATGCTTACTGACTACTATGAATGAGAACTCAAGTAGCCAATATTTAGCTTCCTCCTTCTGAGTGAATGGGGAAATGACGGCAGAGGCTGCATACATCTTTAAACGGAGTTTCTCAGGTTGTTCCATAGTCTTTTTAGAGTTGGGGACAATCATGGTGCTCTTTGACGAGGCTCCTGAGTTATTTTATAGTGAGTGTGTAAATTGAGGGGAAAGGTAGTTCAAAACTTTATAGGGGATGTCCCTTAGGCTATTGGTTCTTTCTAGATTGGCTTCATACTAAGACAGCTATTATGTGCCCCAGGCAGGATTATTTCTGGGGCACTCTTTGTGAAAAGTTATTTACCACTATCCTGCCTTTCAACCAAACTCATCCAGACTCCTGAGTTATTTCACCTCCTGTAGTCTTATCATTTGTAACTGGTTGTAGTCCCTTTGAGAAATAACTGCTCTCTGGAATTCATCAAGACTTTATTTTCTGATCAAGAAGGGACACAAATAACCTTATCACTTCACAGACTTATGATCATAGGATTTTAGATCTGTAACAAAGTAGGGTTCATTTAGTCCAAGCCACTCCTCCAATAGACTTCTAGGAAACAGCTGATTATCTAGGGCATTCAAGGGAACTTCTTCCCTAGGAGCTAGCTACAAGATTTTTCTATTAGGCCTCAGGTTGACAGTATCGTGACATCTTTCTAAGAGGAAGAGAAAAGAGGTAGAGATAGGGGAGGTGTGTGGGTGTGTGGTAGATGAAGGTAGCATTCCAAGTTTCACTGTATTCAGAATTTACCATAAGCTAAGAGCTTTATGAGATATACTTCCTTCTTACCCACTAGAGACATATTCCCCTTTCTCTACTAACCTACGTAAGCACAACTGAAATCTTTTGAAATGTAACACAATTAATCAGTCCTCACAAGCAAGGCTGGTTCAATAGAGATGAATGATCAGGGAGCACAGCCTCAAAAACTATCTAGGTTTCTAGGTGAAACAAACAGGTTCAGGGAAATTAAATGATAAGATCATAAAGATCTTTAGCATCAGGGAAATAGGCACAGTTTTTCTGTATTTCCCTCCAACTACAAATGATCTCTCCCTCCTAGAAAAACCCCTTTAAAGCACTGTTGGCTTATTCTCTTGTGGAACTCCTATCATTCTATTTCAAAGTTTTGTCTTTGATATTTGCTTTCTGAATGAATTAGGGCATTTGTAAAATGTTGGTGATAATACATTCATCATTTAATAGAGTTAGTGTGAGATAGTACTTAATAAGCCTTTTGGTGCCATATAAAGTATTATTACCATCATTATTACTATGTTTATCATATCTTTCCTGCAAAATTGTGTGTTCCTTATATGCAAGGACTGTGGTGTTTCCAAAGCCTGTAATAGAGTATTTTGGACAGAGAATCATAGAGCTTTAGATCTATAGAGATTAAATTCATTTCAATAAATCTTTGTTAAAAATAGTAGCTTTCTATGGAAAGCAGTGAGCCAGGAAGATACAGATCCTTTGACATACTGGTTGTGTGACCTGGGGCAAACTATATAATTTCTCAGTGTTTTAGACAACTATCTAACACTGTAAATTTCAGAGGGGGGCCAACTTGTAATGAGAGAGGGGATTTTCTTATCTAAGATTACTATGTACCAAAGAAATCACAGCCCTAGTCCCTTTTGTAATTGTTTTAGTCATAGCCAACTCTTTGTGACTCCATTTAAAGTTTTCTTGGCAAAGAGTGGTTTGCCATTTCATTCTCCAGCTCATTTTGTAGATGAAGAAACTGAAGCATACAGGGTTAAGTAACTTGTCCAGGAAGTGTCTAAGACTTTAAACTAATGAAGATGAGTCTTCTTGATTCTAGGCCCAGCACTCTATCCAGTGTGCTATCTAGCTGCCTACTCTAGCTTCTAGACCTAACTTTATGTGCATTGGCATAGGTAGCATTGGAAAAAATTTTTAAAAGCCAACAAAAAATAAAAATGGAATAGTCCTTGATCTCCTAGAACTACTATTCTATTGGGGAATAGATACAACAAGACTACAGATAAATAAATATAAAGTATATAGGAAGTTAGAAAAAGATCATATAATCCAAACCATATAATCTTTTCCATTATTACATAGCAACCAGATGCCTTCAGATACTCTGTGATCCTTCATCCATTTCACATGAAGAGATAACTTTTATCCTTGCCAGATAACCCTTTACCTGGATAAATGATGCTAGTCCATCTTGTCTTCTCTAACAGATTTCCTCCTCTATCATCTCTTCTCTCTTCAACCACTCTCTGTACACCGACTACTACCCTAGGGTCTAAAAAACATACCCATGTTCTCAAAAAAACCCCACTTGATCCATTTATCCCCACTAGTTATCATCCTACATCTCGCCTTCTTTTTGTAGCTAAACTTTTTGAGAATGTCTACAGTAGATACCTCTACTTCCTTTTTCTTTCACTTTCTTAACTGTAGCCTGGCTTCTTAACTAACCATTCTACTGAAAATGTTCCCTCAAAGTTACTAATGTTCTTTTAATTTCTAAATCTGATGATCTTTTTCATTATTTATTCTTTTTTGACCTCTCCTCTGCTGGATCTTCATCCAGATCACACTCCTAACCGTAGGTTTCCTTTAAGATCTTATTCTGGGTCCTCTTCTCTTTAGGTACTTGCTTTATTTTACTTGGTCATCTCATCAGCGCCCATGAATTTAGTTGCCATTTCTATGCTGACCATTCTCAAATCTACCTTTTCTATCCCAACCTCTCTACTGATCTTGAACATTTTCAATGATAATAAGTGACAAGCTAGATGTTCTATAGACATTTTAAACTCAACATGTCCAAAACAAAACTTATTTTTCGCCCCATGAATTCTCTCCACCCCATTCCCTGTTATTACAGAGAGTAATATCATCATCCCAGCCCCTCAGGCTCATAGTTTAGGAGTCATTCTATACTCCTTACTATTTCTCATCACCCATATCATACTGCTGTCAAGACCTATTTATTTCACTTTTCAATATCTCTAGATATGTTCTCTATTCTGTCACTGTCACCTCCCTAGTGCAGGCCTTAATCACCTCATGCTCTTTCCCTTATTTCAGTTCACCCACCGTTCAACCCCGTAAATGGTGTGCCTAAAAGGCACATTGGATTATGTTAAGCCTTTACTCAAAAAACTCCAGTGGTTCTCAATTGCATCCATGAACAAATACAGACTGCTCTGTTTGACATTGAAACCCTGTTAAAATCTACCTCCCTGGCTGCTTTTCTAGTCTTTTTACACTTTACTCTCCACAAAGTATTCTTTTGTCTGGTGACACTTGGCTTCTTGATATTCAATTAAAAAAAAAACAAAAAACAAAACAAAACAAAAAAACTACTCCATCTCTCAGTTCTGAACATTTTCTCTGGCTTTTTCTTAGGTCTGAAAGAATCTTCCTCTTCAATTCTGCCTTTCTTTCTTCTCTGACTTCCTTTAAGTTCCAACTAAAATATTACCTTTTACAGTAAGTCTTTACCAACCCCTTTTAATTTTATTATCTTCTTTTTGTTAATTATTTCCTATTTATTCAGTGTGCAGCTGGACAGGTAGGTAGTACAGTGAATAGGGTGCTAGGCTTAAAGTAACTTACTAGTTACATTATCCTAGCCAAGTCATTTAAACCTGTTTTTTTTTTTTTTTTTTGTCTCAGTTTCTTCATCTTAATCATCTTAAAATGAACTGAAAAGGGAAATGGAAAAAACATTCTAATATCTGTCAAGAAATCCTTCAAAAAGGGTCATGAAGAATCAGATATGATTGAAAATGACTAAATAACAAAATAGCTTGCTTTTTATATATTTATTTCATCTCCCTCATTAGATTGTCAGCTTCTTAAGGATAAGAAATGTTTTTATTTTTGTTTTTTCTTTGTGCCTTTTTTATATTCCTAGTTCTTAATATAGTATCTTCGGGGATAGTGGTGCTAAATAAATGGTGATTGTTTGATCTTATAACCTTTGATATTGTCAATCACCCTCTTAATATTCTATTCTTTAAGTTTTATAGTACTATTCTCCTGATTCTTCTACTTATCTGATTGCTCCTTTTCAGTGTTTTTGTTGGATTTTCATCCAGGTCATACCCACTAATGGTGGATGTCCCCAGTGTTTTCTTCTAGGCTCTCTTTTCTTCTCCCTCTATATACTTTTCTTGGTGATTTCATCATCTCACATGGTTTGAATTATTTCTGTGCAGACTGATGATTTCCATATCTACTTGTCCAGCCTTAACCTCTCTTAAAATTTCTAATTTCACTACTCCATTGGCTTAATAGACATTTTGAATTAGATGTTTTATAGATATTTTAAATTTATAATTTCCCAAACTGAACTTATTGTCTCCCTGCCCCCTCAACTTTATCTGTTCCCTAATTTTCCTATCACAATTGAGAGTATAACTGTTCTCTCACTTACCCAGACTCACATCCTAAGTTTCATTATTGACTCTGCAATTTCTTTCACTGTCATATTTCAAGTCAGTGATCAATTCACCATTTGCAACATCTCTTTATATGCCTTTTCTTCTCCTCTCTCATTGCTACCCCTCCTCTCTCCACCCCCTTTCAAAGCTCATTGCCTCACATTTAGACTATTGCAATGGGCTTGCCCAGCACAAGACTCTTTCTACTTTATATTATTCTCTGCTCAACTATGAACTGCAACATATAACCATCTTCTTCCCCTTCCCATTCCTGCACTAAACTCCAGTTCTTTATTACTTTCAGGATTAAATATAAAATCATCCACTTGGATTTTAAAGCCTTTCATTATCTGACCCTCCTTATCTTTCCAGTTTTCTCATACCTTATTTCCATATATTTTATGATCTAGCAACACTGTTTTTTGTTTTTGTTGTTGTTTTTTTTTGTACAAGGCACTTCATCTCTTGATTTCATTTTGACTGGCTGTTCCCCATTGCATGTAATGATGCTCTCCCTTTTCATTTCTGTCTCCTTGACTTCCTTTGAATTTCACCTAAAATCCTACCTTGTTCAAGAAACCTTTTTATTCCTCATTAACTTTTGTTGTCATTCAGTTGTTTCACTTATGTCCAACTTTTTGTGACATTTTATGTCAAGGAGAGACGTCCAGAGACAGGAAGTCATTTGCTCAAAGGATTTGCATATCCAGTCCTTGGCAAGCATCCTCCTATATATATTCATATGATCGTGGCTCCCTTTTGCTTATAGGACATAATATAAATTCCTCTTCTTGGCATTTAAAGCTCCAGTGTGCCTTCCTGGCCTTATAATACATATTTCCAACTTATACACTCTGTAGTCTAGCCAATCAACATTATTAATTATTCTCTGAACTTGCCCTGATGTCTTTTTAATCTCTTTCTAAACATTCATATAGGCCATTTTTCTCACCTTCAACCCCATGCATGGAATGCATTTCCTATTCTATCTCCCTGTCAACCTTTTTCTTTTCCTTCAAAGCTCAGATGTCATCCCTTCCATGAAGTCTTTTCTACTCTCTGTAGCTGGAAGAATTCCTTCCTTCCAATTTTCCTAGACCATTCACCTGCTTCTTTCTTATGCCTTTAGTACTTGATCCTGGTATTATACATGTTTATATATGTGTTATATTTCCAGATTACAAGTATATATAATCTAAGCTATTGAGGGCAAGGACTGTGGCACCTTTCATAGCTGTATCCCATTGTGTAACACAGTCTCTTGCGGATAATGACTGCTTCATCAATGGGTGTTGAAGTTTTCTGACTTCCTATCTGGTTCTTTTTCTACCACTAGCACTAGTTTGTTACTAGGTATCTATTTAAAACATCTGCTAAATTGACCAATGTACTGGCCATCCTTTGCTTAAAGAGGGGGGACCATCATATACGCTTCCTCAAATGGGACCTTGAGAGACTCCACAGTATCTTCTGTGAATTACAAAAAACACTGGTTTGCCCAACCATGTTACATTGCTAACCATTTTGAAATATTCTTCAAAAGGTATTAGTACAGAAAGGTTAGAGAAAAGGGAGAAATCTGGAGGAAGTAAGTGTTTGTAAGGTGTTAGGTCAGCAGGAAGTGAGAAGCTGTTTCTAGCACAGAGGATGTGGCTTAAGGCAAGGTATGAGAAATGAAAGTGGAGAAGGAAGTAGGAGTGGAATCTTGTGGAACCTTAAAGACAAGGAAGTGGCTTTGTTGACTAAGGTGGGAGGGGAGAGGAGCACAGAATTAAATGATTGGGTTAGGGGGAGAAGGCCAGTCTCTTCCTCAAATGGTTCCACTACTCTTTTTTTTTTTTTTTTTTGAGTTCCTCACAGTGGTCTGTAACATATTTGTAGAGTGGGCATCTGCTGACATTCAGATTTTTAGTAACCTGGCTTAGTTGAAGGCAAAATACCCTTTCCTGATCAGTTACTTTTCTTAACAAATGATGAGACGTTTTTATTAAACTAGATTTCCTTCATTGTTTTCTATATCTGTTGCACGCCTTATCTGGTCCAATGTTTCCTTACTAGCTAAATGACCTTCAAGTCTTATCTTTGCTACTTGCAATACTAACTGTAGGAGTTAGATAAGACTTTATACCTGGGGAAGTAGAAAAATATTGGGTTTGGTGTCAGATGAACAGTCTAAACTGTCTGAACTCTGTCATTTACTACCTGTATGACCTTGGATAAATCATTTAATTCCTCTCCACTTTACTTTTCTCATTTGTAAAAGAAAGATAATTTCTAAGATAAATCAATCCACAAGCATTTATTAAATGCCTATTCCTTCTCCCTACCACCTTGTCATACTGAAGAAAATACCCGAAGCTATGCTCTCTTGACTGGTGAAAGACCTAGCCTAGAACCACCAGAAACCTCCTTATCTGCCACCTTACCTGGCTAAGGGCTATTTCCTTCTCTTTCCTCACTTTATCCCTTTTCCCACCCCTTATATATGTTGTCTTCTTCTATTAGGATTTAAGTTCATTGAGAATAGGATCTAGTTCTTTTGCTTATATTTGTACTTATAACCCTGGTGCTTAAGTATAGTACCTAAAATAATAATAAGCTTTTTTTTTTTTCTTTCTTTCTTTCTTTCTTTCTTTCTTTCTTTCTTTCTTTCTTTCTTTCTTTCTTTCTTTCTTTCTTTCTTCCTTCCTTCCTTCCTTCCTTCCTTCCTTCCTTCCTTCCTTCTTCCTTCCTTCCTTCCTTCCTCCTTTCTTTCTTTCTTCTTTCTTTCTTCTTTCTTTCTTCTTTCTTTCTTTCTTTCTTTCTTTCTTTCTTTCCTTCCTTCCTTCCTTCCTTCCTTCCTTCCTTCCTTCCTTCCTTCCTTCCTTCCTTCCTTCCTTCCTTCCTTCTTTCCTTCCTTCCTTCCTTCTTTCCTTCTTCTTCCTTCTTCCTTCCTTCCTTCCTTCCTTCCTTCCTTCCTTCCTTCCTTCCTTCCTTCTTCTTCCTTCCTTCTTCTTCCTTCTTTCTTTCTTCTCTTTCTTTCTTTCTTTTTTCTTTTTTCTTTCTTTCTTTCTTCTTTCCTTTCTTTCTTCTTTCTTTCTTCTTTCTTTCTTCCTTCCTTCCTTCCTCCTTCCTTCCTTCCTTCCTTCTTCTTCCTTCCTTCCTTCCTTCCTTCCTCCTTCCTTCTTTCCTTCCTTCCTTCTTTCCTTCCTTCCTTCTTTCCTTCTTTACTTCCTTCCTTCCTTCCTTCTTCTTCCTTCTTTCCTTCCTTCCTTCCTCTCTCCCTCCCTCCCTCCCTCCCTCCCTTCCTCTCTCCCTCCCTTCCTCTCTCCTCCCTCCCTTCCTCTCTCCCTCCTTTCCTCTCTCCTACTCCCTCCCTCCCTCCTTTCCTCCCTCCCTCCTTTCCTTCTTCCTTCCTTCCTTCCTTCCTTCCTTCCTTCCTTCCTTCCTTCCTTCCTTCCTTCCTTTTTCCTTCCTTCCTCCCTCCCTCCCTCCCCATTGTAATGGTGGAAGATAGCACATGCATGTAGCAGTACATATAGAATATATATAATGCAAATAAGAGATTGTTTTGAAAGAAAGAGTGCTAACAATATGATACAGTAATGAAGGATCAGAAAAAACTTCATGTTGATGATGTTTGAACTGAGTTTTGAAAGAAGCTAGGAATTTTCAGAGGTGAAAGTGGTTCTTCCTTGATCTAACTCCTATAAATAAAATGAATGAAAAATTATTTCACAAAGCAATATGCTAAATACAAATAAAATTTCACAAGGTTGTTGTGGGATACTGGACATTAAAAGCTTTGTAGCCACAATGTCCAAGTTATATGTCAGCTATCATAGCTAATAAAGCTGCCACAGAAACCCAGTGTTGTATATGTATATTTTTACTTTATAAAGTGCTAAACCAAGATGGATTTTTCTGCTCGCTTATAATGTACTCAGGAAAAAGGATAGGGCGATATTCTTAAGAGTCAAGCAGGAATAGACTTAAATCCTGCTTTAACTTAGCAACACTGTGATCCTGGGTCAGTCCCATCACTTCTCTTGGTTCTCTCCTTATTTGCAAAATGAAGGAATTGGACTTAATAGTCCCACATGTCATTCCTAGCTTCTAGTCTCTGATCCTCTCCATCACAATTCACTCATGTCCTTCTAAAACTGTTTTCATTCCTCTTCTAGAAAAGTCAGTGAAACAAACAACTGAAACACTATACTTAAAAGTCTCACACCCCTCAAAATTTTATCTTATTTTGTTTTTGAGGTTAGCATTTCCTGCTGATCACATCATGAATGTGTAGTAAAGAATTTCATGTTATAAAAATAAAATTTCAGTATTAATTAAGATGGGTTGGGGCATTTTTATGGGAATAAACATTTTGCAGGACTTGCATCTTACCTAATACAGTTTCCCTGTGTATATTTGATGCATAATACTTTAATGCTTCATTAGTTCCATGATGTCTTTCAATCAATCAATCAATAAAAACAAATAAATAAATAAAAGTGCCTTCTGAGTGCCAAGTATGCTAGACGCTAGGGAATAAAACAAAGCAAAACAAAGCACCAACTCTCTTCCCTACATCCCCCTAACAAACTTACTGAAGGAGCTTGCATTATCATGTGTGCAGGCACTCATTTCATTGATGCAGACTGCAATCTCTACATGCCTTCTATCCCCTGCAATAAAATCCATGTAGTTCAACAAATCTTCCCTATGCCATCAACCTAAGGAATAGAAAGCCTACTGGTTCTCTTAATACTAGAGGTACACTAGTTTAGGACTTAAGTAGTCTCTCTTTTCAGCCCCACTCTGGATACATGTTTGACCAATTTTTTTTTTTTTTTAAATCAACCACACATAGCTTCATGACATAGCAGAATTCGAATTTCAGTATGAATATGGTAGAATGCTATATTGTGTTATAAGAAATAGTGGAAAGGACATTTTCAGAGAAACTTGGAAAGATTGGTATGGGTTTACCAAAGTGAAGTGAGCAGAACTAGAACAATTTATATAATTAGAATTAATTTATAACAATTATAAAGACAAAGAACTTTGAAATACATAGGATTTCTGACCAAAGTAACAACCAATAACAATTATAGAGAATATATTTCTCACTTTTAGATAGAAGAGTGATGGGTGGATTCAGAGTACAGGTGGAAGCATATTATTTTTTGGACATAGTCAATGCAGGAATTTGTTTTACTCGGTATATAAGGTTGTAACATTCTTTGTTTTTCTTGTTTTCTCAGTGGGGTAGAGGGAGGTGACAAAGATGCTCTGTTTGCCAGTCAAAGCCCTTTTTAACCTTGTCCTCTCCTTTCTTTCTAATCTTCTTACACCTTAGTCCCAGACATATGCTCTTCAATCTAGTGATACCAGCCTCGTGGCTATTCTATGAACAAGACACTCAGTCTCTTTGTTCTTAACATTTTCTCTGCCAGAAATGTTCTTTCTCTTTGATTATTGACTTTCCTGTCTTCCTTTCAGTCCCAAGTTTACTTCTAGAAGTGTCTTCTAACCCCTCTTAAATCCAAAGCTTGCTTTCTTTTAATTAGTTTCTATTGCCCCTATTTATCCTTTCATTGTAGGCATTTGTTTGCATGTTGTCTCCTCTAATTAGATTGTAACTTCTCAAGGAGAAGGACTTTCTTTTGTCTTTTGTATCTCCAACGCTTAGTGCCTGAAACATAGTAGGCACTCAATAAATGTTTATTGAATGAAGAGAATTCCAACTTGAAAAAATATATATAATTGAATAATAATAAACAGCATTGCATTTGAAATAGGAAGACTTGGATTTGAATCCTTGTTCTTCAGTTTATATTTTGTATGATTTTGGGTAATACCTTCCCTCATTCTGGAACTTAGTTTATTTTTTTTTAAAAAAAAGAGAAAATTGGACTAGTTGATTTTTAAAGTATAGTCAACTATAAGATTTTATGAGTTCTTTATTCTTCTTTTCCTGTTTCTGTTCCCTGCCTGCCTTTTCCTTCCCCACTTTTCTGTATGCCTTAAATCTGTCATCAAAGTGGTTCTTTATAAGCATTGCCATCCTACCCAGGCTATCTTAAAAAAGCTTGGTGAAATGGGGTTAAATGAACATTAGAGGCTTTCAAGGGGGAAAGAAGTATTAAAGGGCAAACTGAGGGCTCTATGTGGTACCCTGGAGAGCAGCCATTTATGATGGTTTTACTTGGGCTGATTACATGGATACAAGCTTCGGGATTTTTTTTTTTTGGCACCAGCTGTCCTAACCTCCTTAGCACATAGCATTTAGTACAAAATAGTGCAGCAGAAAACAGCATAGCATAAAAGAAGAAACATCTTTTAAACAATTGCTTTGTGTAGGATACTGTTAGCAGCAGGGGTGATATAAAGATCAGACATTCTCTTGTCTTTAAGGAACTAATAGCCTAGCAAGGGCAAAAAAGACTAACAGAGGTGTTTTACATATGTACATGTATATGTATATGTATATGAACAACTTTAGGATATGTTTTGGAAGTATGGAAGGAGAAAGAAAGGAATTAGAATTTAATATAGTGTCTTCTATATATCAGGCATTGAGCTAATTACTTAACAAATACCTCATTTGATCATATGAGGTAGGTCCTATTGTTATTCCCCATTTTACAGTTGAAAGAACTAAGACCAGATTAAAGTGAAATAACTTGCCCAGGATCATACAGCTAAATATCTGAGTCTGGATCCTGATTCCATCCTTTTTAAAAAAAAAATTCAATAGTACTTTATTTTTCCAAATACATGTAAAGATAGTTTTCAACATTCATTTTTAAAAGACTTTATGTTCCAATTTTTTCCCTCTTTCCCTTACCTCCCCACCCCTAAGATAGTAAGCATTCTGATATAGCTGAAATATGTATAATTCTTTTAAACATATTTCTATATTTGTCATGTTATGCAAGAAAAATCAGACAAAAAGGGTGAAAAAAGCATGAGAAATAAAAAGATGAATGAACAAAAAAAATGAAAATGCTTCAATCCATATTCCATCTCCATAGTTTGCTCTTTGGAGGTGGATGACATTTACCATCCCAAGTTTAGCAGAATTAACTTGAATCACCGTATTGTTGAGAAGAGTCAAATCCAACATAGCTGATCATCACATAATCTTGTTACTGTGTACAATGTTTTCTTGGTTCTGCTGACTTCATTCAGCATCCATTCATGTAAGTCTTTCCAGACCTTTCTCAAATCTGTCTGCTCATCATTTCTTATAAAACAATAATATTCTATTACATTCATATGCCACAACTTATTCATTAGTTCCCCAACTGATGGACATCCACTCAATTTCAATTCCTTGCCACTACAAAAAAATTGCTGCAAACTTTTTTTTTTTTTTTTTTTAACACATCTAGACCCTTTCCCCTCTTTTATGATCTCTTTGGAATATAGACCTGATAGTAACACTGCTGGGTCAAAAGGTATGCACAACTTTATAGCCCTTTGGGCATAGTTTCAAATGATTGGATTATTTCACAACTCCACCAACAATGCATTGATCTAACTCAAACCATAACACTTTATCCTCTGCACCACCTAGTTGCCTTAGTGCATAGAATATTGGTCATCATGGATGTAGTGCAGGGTGGGAGGAGGAGAGTTATATGAAGTTACTCTGAAAAAGAACAGTGATACCATGTGATATCATTCAGTCTAAATTTTGAGGGAAATGAAGACAAGAAAGGTAAATAAACTTGCCCAGGGTCACACTGATTGTAAGTGGGAGAGCCAAAATTCCAACAGGATCCTCTGACTCCAATGCCAGACAAAAGAATTTGAATCTTATTTGGTGGGTAATGGGGAGCCACTGATCAGAGAAAGATGAACTATGTGTATCTATAAAGATTATTCTAGACGTGGTATGAAGGATTGGAAGTATTTCTATCAAGCCAAATTAATAAGTATTTATTATGAACCTACCTTGTGTCCATTGTGCTAGGGGCTTGTCCTGTTAGGAGGCTCAAAATTCAGTAGTCTGGGCTCATGTTTATTTGTTATATGGTGCTAGCAGTGAAAATAAGAGCTAACATTTATATAGCATTTCAAAATTTATAAAGTTCATTTCATATATTACCTTATTTGATTCTTACAACTCCATAGAGCATGTATTATTATTTTCCCCACTTTATAGATAAAGAAACTGAGGCTGAGAAAAGTTAAGTGACATTCACAGAATCTCAGAGGTAGCCAGTTCAAAGGAAGGATATAAACTCAGGTCTGCTTGACTTCAAATCCAATATTCTATTCACTATGCCATCCACAGAGGAAAGATGACAGTTCTGTTATGGAGATGACACCAGTAGGATTTAGAAAGTAACTGAATATAAAAAGTGAAAGAGAAAGAAAACAATCACATATAACCTTAATTTTTGAACATGAAAGACTGAGAGAAAAGTTATATTGTTTGCAGAAAAAAAGGAAGTCAGAGGGAAAAGCAGGTTTAGAGCATAAGTTAATGAACTCAATTTAGGACTTACAAGGAAGGTGCAAACTCTGAATTGCTTTGCTTGTTTCCCTAGATCCTGTAACTTTAGGCATCCTGTTGGTAGCCTGGGATAATAAAGCTGATGAATCCTGTACTGGAGTGCAAGCTTCCAACTTTCAGAAACAGCTAAAGAAGGTCAGAGTCAGAAGATTATCTCATTGAACCCTTCATTGTACAAATTGGGGAAATTGAAGTACAAGGAGATATCAGTGACTTGCTCAAAATCAGGACTAAAGCAGTTTACATCTGCATAGAATTAGAACAGTTAAAAAGCTTTCCCCTCATAACCAAGGAGGAAAATAGACAGTTTATGCCTTATTGTTGTCCTTCTTCTTTTACACGATAAGGAAGATGCGTTTCAAAAAGGCGACATGATTTGCCCCAGGGGCATATAGTTAGTTATTATCTGAAAGAGGATTTGAATCCTGGTCTCCTCATTCCCTCCCTCTATGCCATTCTTTCTGTGATCCTGTGGATCTGCTCCAAACTCATAGCCAGAAATCTTGTTGGCACTTATAATTATGTTAACTGGATGAATGAAAACTGATTTTAATTCAAGAAAGTATGTAAAGAGATAATGAAGGAAAAAAAAACTTAGTCATTAAAAAAATGACAGCCTATTTAAACACAATGTAACTAATTCCTTGGTGTTGTGAAACTACATCTTCAGAGGCTCTCTCACTATGTTTTTGGGGAGAGGAAATACTCAGATTTTGAGTATTAGATCCTCTGGGCAAGTAGAAAAATAATCAAAGGTGCTACTAGAACAATGAAGAAATTCTTTGTTGTATTTCAACAGCATTTTCTAGCAAAGACTTGCAATATACTTTGCAGTTACTGCTAAGCCGTTAGTTGTTCCATCATATCCCTTTCCCAGGGCCAATTTCCTCCACTGTCACACTGGTATACCTCTTTCTGGGGTAGAGTGCCTACATGTTGCCAGACTTACCCAGGATTACCCAGCAGTTTGTCAGGGGGTCTCTGGGACTCTATTCCATTCCTTCCTCTCTTTCAATGAAAGTTGGCTGGAGTGTTTAAATAAGTACTGAAACATTTTTTTCCTCTTTCCAAGTCCCTACCTTCTTTTTCACTGTCAGAAGATCCCTCATATTTCGGATTGTAAATGGGGCTAGATATGTGTAGCTATCTTTGAGACTTATGACTGCTTGAAGACAAGGAATGTTTTTCTTTTGTCCTGTTTTCTTCACTTTCTGGCATAGTGCTTTATACAAGGAATATATGTATACATGAAATAAATACAAATAAATTGGATTCAAGATTCTTTCTCCTTTTAAGTAAACTTGCTTCCACAGTATCATGAACTGTATGCTTGCAATTAATATATACTCTCATTCTCTTGGGATGGAGAAAGCATGTATATATTTCTTTAGATTTAATGGGTGTGGACAATAAAGGAAGAGAGTGAGAAACTCCCCCAAATTATATCTGAATCCTTTACATCCTGAGAGTCTTGTTCCTTTTTCTTGTTAAAAAAAAAAAAGTCATAGTAGTAACAAAAAACTCAACTTTTTGTATTAAAAATAAACATTTCTGCTTTATTTCTTTTCTTCCCATAAACTCCAAATTCATACCTCTCATCAATCACCCATTCAATAAACCTTCAAATAATAGAACTGTTTGAGACTTGAGTGCCTGTCAATTAATCAGATGAAGCAGATTGTAACAACTGGCTTGGTTGTCTTTGCTTGATGATATAAGAAACTTCTGTCTCCTTGTCCCACTTCTAGACCAAGATGAACGCCCCCAAGCTGCCACACCTACATTGAAAGAGTGGATCACTGTCATGAAAGATGCTACCTTGCCATAAATAAAACAGGCCTTACTTTCTCTGAAGTGGAATCATCAATAATTTGAAATAAACCATTCTCAGCAAAGTAAGTGAAGTGGCATTTAAGTATCAGGATTTTTGGATTGGAAAACAAAATAGGTATTTGACCACTTTTAAGCTAATCTACAAATAGTTGGTGGAGATGGAGCTCTCCTCTGGGGATCTGTGGTGTAATAATAAGGATAATAATCATAAGATATAATAATCCTTCCTTCCTTCCTTCCTTCCTTCCTTCCTTCCTTCCTTCCTTCCTTCCTTCCTTCCTTCCTTCCTTCCTTCCTTCCTTCCTTCCTTCCTTCCTTCCTTCCTTCCTCCCTCCCTCCCTCCCTCTCTTCTTCCCTCCTTCCCTTCTTTACTTCCTTCCTTCCTTCCTCCTCCTTCCTTCCTTCCTTCCTTCCTTTCTTCCTTCCTTCCTTCCTCCCTCCCTCCTTTCCTCCCTCCCTCCTTCCCTTCTTTCCTTCCTCCTTTCCTTTCTTCCTTCCTTTCTTTCTTCCTTCCTTCCTTCCTTCCTTCCTTCCTTCCTTCCTTCCTTCCTTCCTTCCTTCCTTCCTCCCTCCTCCCTCCCTCCCTCCCTCCCTCTCTTCTTTCCTCCCTCCCTCCCTCCCTCTCTTCTTTCCTCCCTCCCTTCTTCCCTCCTTTCTTTCTTCCCTCCCTCCCTCCCTCTCTTCCTTCCTTCCTTCCTTCCTCCCTCCCTCCTTCCCTTCTTTCCTTCCTTCCTTCCTTCCTTCCTTCCTTCCTTCCTTCCTTCCTTCCTTCCTTCCTTCCTTCCTTCCTTCCTTCCTTCCTTCCTTCCTTCCTTCCTTCCTTCCTTCCTTCCTTCCTGCTGTATCTGTCTTTGTCTCTGTCTGTCTGCTTGTCATAGGTCTGAAAAATAAAATCTTTTGAGGAGGGAACAAGAAATATGTATTTTTTACAAAGAGATAGAAAGAGAAAGAAGAATTTTACTTCCTTGAGTAGGGACTCTTATTAATAGTCCCATGCAGATGCTCATGTCCCAAATTCAGAGCTGCCTTTACCTATCTATGGACTTTTAACCCTACCATTATTGTGGTCAATTAGGACTAGATAGTGTGAGTTGTCAACTAACTTATAAACCACACTTTCATGGAAAGCCTGCAGCTTTCTTTAATTAAAGTCCTTGATCTATACTGCTGCTGAGAGAAAGAAGTTTAAACATCATTACCTTAGCAGCTGAGATCCAAGAAGAAGATTAACACATGTTGACGGGCTTCTGAAATGTGTTTGCTTGGGCTCCAAGTAATGACTGAGCATATAGGTGAGATTTAATGCAGAAAATTCAAAAACAGAGCACAATTAGTTTAGTATGGAAGATGGTGATAATATTTTAATAACATGGAGTTTATGCAAAAATTTGGCTTTCATCTGTGTAATTAAGACTAGAGAAAGGTTTAATATGTATTTATTGAGCACATAGTAATAATAGCACGTGAGTTGAATACTAAGGCAATGTGGACATATTTTGGGTCTTTTTTTTTTCTTTTCAGTTCACTGCAAGTTGATTTTTTTTCCATAATGGCTATACAGCCAAACAATAATATTGGTTCTAAATTGAAATTAGTATGTCCAAGTGTTCCACCCAAGTTTTAGAAAAATTACATCAGGAAAACACTTGATTCATCTTTAAATGCTTGTGAGAAAATACTTTTTTTTTTGTAAATCAGCCTTGTACACTTCTTTTAAAATATATTTTCAGCCCTGCTTTTAAAAATTTGAAGGTCCTATCATTATTTGGGATAGCTGCATGGAACAATATGTTCTACTGCAATGCTGCTACAATGGGTATCATCTTTTAGTATGGTTCAAGGTTTATGAATTTATGACTTGGATATTTTTATCTAATCCATAGCAATACTATGCTAAGAATTGGACTTACATGAATGAAAGTCATCATTGAGCCCCAAATTTGATGCTTTCTTAGATAATGAGTGATGTGGTATAAGTTCATGTGTAGTGAGGGCTGTCTTTGTGTAGCTTGAAAAGAGGTAGAATTGACATCTTTAGCCTCTTTTCTCCTTACCAGTCTTTAAGGAAAATTTTAATTCCTGTTAGCAGAAGTTGGAGGAAAGCAGGAAATTGGGACGTGATGGAGATTGCCAACTCTTCTCATGTCTTCTCTGTCTTTTTCTTTAGCAATCTGGAGTGGGGTTGACTTATTTCATCTTCTCTCTTATAGCTGAAAGACACACGTCTGAAGCAATGTAATATTTAAAGAGTCCTGAAGAAGACTAGACAAGAACTTTAGTTCTTGCATTATGGTAGAATCTTTTCAAGAATCTAAGGTCCTATCTGTTATTCAACATGACACCACATAAGAATATTAATAGAGCCTTATATTTGTTTTAATTTTTTAAAAAATGTAATTGCTAAAGTATTTATTTTAGGTAATCCACATTTCTTTCCCGCTTACACAGTGTAGTTAATTGTTTGGTGGGGATAGGATTATGGTATTTATTGTGGAAAAGGACTTTAGGGAGTATGTAACCCATATGATGAGCAGGGGAGAATGAGGGCAAGGTAAAACAAAGCATTTGCTAACTACAGTAAGAACTTCCTGGTTCTTCTTCTGCAACATCAGTTTGTTATACTTCTATGTGCAATTCTCCACAAGTGTCCAGTGGTGAACGCTGAACTTTTCTGACAGACAGCTAAAAGATACTTCAATTCTATCCAGTCTTTTTGCAAGAAAAGCAACTGAGATCCAATGAGAAGACTTTTCTTACCCAAGATCACACAGAGACTAGCACAGCTGGGATTTGAATTTACACCTTTTAAAATATAGCATCTTTCCATTCTAAAGGCCACTGACAATATTCTTAACTATTTTCAACTATAAAACCAATTTTTGAAATCTACAGCTGAGTTAGGGTTGGTGATAAACCAATCTGTAATTTGTTATTGAGGAGGCTGCAGTTAATAAAATGCTTGAGCTTGGGAGATATGAACTTCAGTGGATAAAAGGCTAATTGGATATTCAAATTAAGTATGGTGCTGATATAGTAGACTCCCAAGAACAGGGGTCCTAGGTAATAAGAAGAACCAGTCTAAAAAAAAAATCCATAGGAAGTTTTTAGACAGAAGGAGTCAAGAATTTAGAGTTGTGTTTGCCTTTGACCTTAAGCAGTTAATATGCATTTGTTGTCTTAAGTAGATGATTTTGTCATGGCTTATCAGAAGGCTTCATCCAATCTTTGTGGTCTCTTTCAGGCAAGTTCTCTTTGTTGAATATTTAAAGAGGCACTACTTTGAGGAAATAGTGATCTTTCTGGGCTCTATTCAGATGGAATAATCAGAAAACACAATCTTGCAATGATAAGAGCAGTTACATGCCTGACTGTCCCCCAAGCTTGCTGTGAAATAAGTTGGTGCTAGTGTTCTGCCTGTAGTGCAAAGAACAAGGTCTTCTTAATCTTGACTCTTGTCACTAGATTGTGATGACTGGAAAAGAGAAAGAGGTGAATGACCTTGCCCAGCTCGGTCTCACTTAAACCCAGTTTGCTAGGAAGTCTGGATTCATCTTTGTGAAATCATTGGTTTTCTGAGGAGGAAGGATCAACAGCCAAACCCTTCACAAGCTATCCTTCATGCGCTTGCTTTGGCCACACATATACTAAAATTGGAATGATACAGAAAAGATTTGTATGGTCCCTGAGCAATGATAACAAACATTTATGAAGTTTTCCATATTGTTAAAGTCATGGGAATAAAATCTTTTATAAAAACAAGCAAGCTTTCACTTGAACTCTGATAGGGAAAAGTGCATATTTCTCCAAGTTCAAATTTCTTTTAGACAGTTTATATTCCATCACACAATTTGATTATAGTAGAAATAGAACCACGAATATCTGGTCAAAATTTTAACAACTAGTGTTTTCATTCAGTTAAATTTATTCAGCACTTTCTGCATGAAAGATATTAGATTAGGTGCTTAGGCACAAAACCAAAAATGACAATAGTGTCTGCCTTCATAGAAATTTCATTCTACTGGGGGAAAAACAACATACATGTAGATAAGTAAATATAAAATACTTACAAATGAAATAAAAAGTAATTAAGCAAGATGTACTAATACCTGGAAAAATTAGACCGTATGAAGAAGGAGACATTTGAACTGAGCCTTGAAGGAAAAGTTTTCTAGAGGCTGAGGTGTCAAGGTGTCCCTCATTTTAGAGATGAGGGAACTAAGGTTGAAAGGGGCAAAGTAATATCCCTAAGGATACCTTAATAGAAAGTAAAACCTTTCAGGACAAGTAATGGTATCTTTTTTCTCCTTGTCCTCTTCCCTTCAAATCCTAAGTGGTATGTTGCATTTAGTAAGTAGATACTTAAATTTTGAAACATAGTGACCTAAGAGGATTTCAAATATCTTAACACAAGATCCACTTCTCTTTCCATGGCACCATACTACCCCTTTCTCAAAGTTTCTGTGACACTGAGCTTCCTTCTTTTGCTAGAATCATTCCTTTCCTTTGTTCCTTCATCTTCCTGTTGTCTAACTGTAGATGTGACTCAAGTTTCTATCATTGGGCCCCTTTCCTTCTCTTAATGAGATATCATGGACTCTTTCCCCTAGATACTCTCTAAGATACATCCCATTTCTAAATCTATGGCCCTATATGAAAGTCACACTAGATTAGGAGTCAGAGGATCTGAATTTGATTCTTCCTTTTTGCTACCTCTTATGTGATTTTGGATAAATGATTTCATGTTAGTGGCTTTATGTATCAAGAGAGGATTTTGGGACTAAATGATCTCTTAGGATGAGATGGAGCCACTAGTAGCTGGGTAAAAATTCAGGAAAGATTTCATGTAGAAGATGGCATCTGAAGTGGATTTTGAAGGAAGTTAAGGATCCTAATTATTTAATATTTTATGTTCCCCCCAATTACATGTAAAAACAATTCAAATATTCTTTTTGTTTTGTTCAAATACGAATTCCAAATTCTCTCCCCCCACCATTGAGAAGGCAAGCAATTTGACATAGCTTATACATGTGTAATCATGCAAAACACGAATCTAGGGAATCTAAGAGGCAGATATTCACTCAGGGTCTGGGGAATACAGCCTGTAGGAAGGAAGAGAACCTAAGGATAGGGTGCTTTACAGATGAAGAATAATAAATAGATTAGGCTAGAATTCAGAGTGCATAGAGTAGAATAAGTTCAGAAAAGAATGATGTTATAAAGAGATTTAGAATAAAAGAATTTGGTATAATACAGGATGTCCCAAAAGTTATGGTGCATTTTTAAGCCATACAAGTTTAAAACTACTAAGACTTTTGCCCTGCCCCGGCATATGTTCATGTGTAAAAGAACATTGGCCTGTAGGCCTTCAGTCCTCCATTGGCATTATTTCTGATTCTCTGAACTTTAGAATATCTTCCATCCTTCTATCTCCTTCTTTGTTGGTTGTCAACCCCTGAAGGCAGGACAAACATTGTATTTCTTCTGCCTACATCCCATCTCCTGAACTAGTACATAAAGCTCCCTGAGATCTGGGACTTTGGATTTTTGTCTTTGGATTTTCAGTGTTGAACAAAAGGTTTTGCAATTAGTGGAAACTTTGTAAATGTCTGTTGAATTAAATTGTTGGACATAGTAGATTCTCAATAAATTCTGGTTGATGTTAATGAAATCTTCCTATTTCTGTCTTCCACAAATAGTTATTATATCCAGGATTACCAGATCTACTTATTCTTGTCACTTTGATAAAGGTATCATGACAATTGAAAGTGCCATTGAAAATCCAAGGTTATTTGTAAAAAATAGAATTGGGGTAGATGCACCTATATTATTCTCCCCATGACATTCTCCTTCTGCCCCCTTTTCACTGTCATATGTTTTTTGTTTTTTTTTAAACACGATAGTTATTTTTTACTTCCCCAAATCTGTGATAGACATGGAGACTTGGAGCAGGGGAAGAGTGAGTGTTGCTGAGGGGAGATCTTCAGGTAGAGAAGATTATTTTAGAACTGTTATATTGAGTAAAGTACAGGTTTAAGATAGGCGACTATTAGAATTTTCTGCTTATGAGACCAAGATTCCTATATTCCTCTTTTCCTAAGTATATTTTCTGGGAGAATTAAACACAGTTGTTTCAATAAGTTTAACATTCTTTGGTATAGTGTAGAGAGCAACTGTCTTGAAATAAGCAGCTCTGGGTCCTAGCCTCAAATCTTCCAGCTCTGCCTTTGGGCAAGTTATTTTGTCAATAAATATTTATTAAGTGCTTACTATGTGCCAAGCACTATGCTAAGCTCTGGGAATGTTGTTGTTCAATTGTTTTTCACTCGTGTCTGACTTTCTGTGACCTCATTTGGTTTTTTTTTTTGGGCCATTTCCTATTCCCACTTATTTTACAGATGAGGAATTGAGGCAAACAGGGTTACATGATCGCCTAGAGCTTCACAGTTAGTAAGTGTCTGAGGACAGATTTGAATTCAAGTGCTGCTGACTCCAGGTCCAGCACTCTATCCACTGCGCCACCTTGATGCCCAAGCTCTAGGAATACCCCCCCCCCCAAAAAAAAAAAAAAAGTGAAAAGGAAAGATAGTTCCTTCCACAAGGAGCTCACAATCTAATGGGGGAAGACAGTAAACAAAAGGAAGCAAGAAAGGAGCCGGGTGCACTTGGTGGGGGTGTGTGTGATGGAGGGCTGCAGAAGAATACAGTTAGGAGAAAGGTGTCCCAAGTCTCCCCTTTAAATTGAGGAGTTTTGCATCTTTATTCTCTCTCACCTGATTGAAGAGCACCAGAGGAAGGGAACTGAGATCCAAGTTTTAGGGTTGAAATCAACTCATATGTGAGTTTTATATGAGTTCTAAACCAGCTCTGGTTTAGAACAATGGTTAGTTCCAAGGGTCAGATAACCTTTGTGTATTAGAAAAGGGACTTGACTGAGGACTTTTTGGCTTTGTGGCCAGTTCTCTATTCACTACGATATACTGCAAAGTAATAGTATTTGAAAATAAATCATAGAAGAACTTTATAAGAAATTAAAGGTGGGTCAGTCAGATTGACTTATCTCTTTAGTATTTATGTATGTTCTATATATCTAATAATAACTTAGGGGTATATACATATATACATACATGTACACATATGTACACATACATATCTACACACCCCTCCCAGATGTCTATTATATTCTCAGTACTTTACTAGATCCTATGGAATATAAAGAAGAAGATATAGTCACTGTTCCCATCAACCTAGCTAGGAAGATAAGATTAATATGTATGAAACAATAGAGAACAGTATAAGGCAGTCTATAATTAAGTGCTAAAGTGTGTGGTGAGGATTAACATGCAGCCTGCTGTAGTGGAAAGAGCCCTGGTTTAGAATTGGAAGAGCTCTGTTCAAACTTGCTTCTGCCACATAAGACCTGTGTGACTGAGGGTAAGCCCCCTTTCTTTTTGGGGGTCTCAGTTTCTTTATCTGTAAAAGAAGAGGACTGGATTAGATGACCTCTGACATTTGTTCTCATTCTAACATTTCCTATTCCATTGCAGAAGTTCAAAGGAGGGAAAAATCAATAAAGGCTGGCATAGGCAGGGGAAGCTTCCTGGAGGTAGATGGCCTCCTGGGTTTTGAAGGAATGAGTAATTGTACATGTGGAAGGCAAAGTGGAGGGCATCCCAGGTGAAGGGAACATGAAATCTTAATGGACAGAACATTATTGTAATGCTGTTTGTGTCTGTCTGATTTCACTTTAGGTAATTGTTAGTGGGGTTAAAAGTGACATATTATTTATTCGGAGACTAAAATACAGTGGTTTATGACATCAGTGGTAAGGATTTCCATTTGACCTATGACTAGATTTCAAAAGTCTAATGTTAAAGAAATTTTTCTATGTCATGGCTCAGGTCATTTTCTTTAGTGGTAGAAGATCATTCTGTTGATAAAATGTACTGAGCATCTGCCTTTGGCTTAGCACTGTTTTAGATATTATTATCTAAATAATAATATTTAGATATTATTAGATAGAAGGAAAAAAGAAAAAAAAAGAAAGAATGAAAGAAAGAAAGAAAAAGGAAAAAGAAGTAAAGAAAGAAAGGAAAAAGAACCATCTTTCCCAGTTGGAGAATAGGGATATAATTAGGATTTCCAGATTGCCTACCACCTCCCTTTCAAATGTTATCCTTTAGTCAAGAAGGGGGAATGAATGGCATTTTGAATGTCAAAGGTAGGGAATAGTCAGCAATTTTCTGGTTGGGATCAGAGGGTTGATCAATGAGGGCAATTAAGAAGTAGGTCAAATAGGTGAGGGTCTTAAAGTCAGCAGTTTTCTTTCGATCTGAGCAGCAATGGAAAGCCACACTGGATTCCTGAAAAGGAGAGGGATAGAAGCCAAGCTATTTTTGAGGAAGAAGATTCTTGATGTAGTGAGGGAAACAGAGTTTGAAATCACTGGCAAGATTGACTGGTGTGGGTGTTGTATTACTCTATTGATGTAAATTAAAAAAAAAAAACACAAAAATAACCAGAGGAAGGCTGCAAGTGCTTCTGTGGATTTATGAGAACATGTAGTTGATGGGCAGTAAGAGTTCAATCAGCATCTTTGCTGGGAGAACCCACATTGAGGAGATTGAAGATTGGCATTGAAGTATCTCTTCTTTCAATTTCTCCATTTCTTTTTTTAAATCAGTGTCTGTGAAAGGATTAATTTGCTGAAGGCAACTGCTTGTGTTCAGTAGAGAGAAATATGGATGACTAAGATGAGGAAGAGATGGAATATATAAATATAGAAAAGATGGTAAAAGTGATGTGGGTCATATAGAATATGGAGAGCTCAGCAAGTTCTGAAAATTGTTTTCCAGGTCTATTTTTTTTTCAATAATCCAATATGCAAATGACTCATAAAAATCCATGTTTATATAACACTTTAAGATTTACAGAGCACTTTCTCACATCTGTATGATACCATAGAATTAGATCTACAAAGGTCCTTAGAAGTCATCTATTTTTACTAAGGCAGATACTGTGGCCCATAGAGTTCAAATGATTTACTGCAGATCACATAGCTAGTAGGCAGCACATGTAGGATTCAAATCTGTGTCCTTGACTTTAAACCCAACTTTTTTCAATTATGCCACAATGCTTCCAGTTGGAATAGAATAAATATAATTTTTTCCTTTGAGGAAAAAACTAAAGTCCTCAGAACTGCTTAGGTTCCCATAGTTATTAAATCAATAAAGTGGAATTTGAATCTTGGACTGTTGATTTCAGATTCTCTTACTCCATATTGCTTGTGGACTGACTCCAAAATTCTATATGTTCAAACCAATAAATATGAGCTGTGCAGACTTGGACAAATTCCTTTACCTCTCAGAGTAACTGCTTCTTTCTCTTTAAAATGAGGATTAGACTAGCTAAGGGTTCTTAAACTTTTGGAATATCAGTGATGTCTTTGGCAGTGAGATGAAGCTGTGGACCCCCTCTCATAATAATATTCTTAAATACATAAAAATTAAACAGAGAATTACAAAGGAAACCAAAGACAAGAAAATAAAAGAAAAATGACTATTTTCCCCTAAGTTTAAAGACCCCCTAAAATCTGCTCATGGACCTTAGGATTCTTTTTAGCTGTAGTGTATATATCTAAATGTTTTTTTCCAACTCGATTTAGAAGCTGTGGTAGGTGGGCTTATTCCCAAGCATTTAACTCTTGGAGGTCTATGTTTGAATGCTGGCTTCTGATCAAAGAGTAGGAATGGATTATGGCATCTCTGTTCAGTCTCAGGTGGATAGTGAGCTTGTATCACAAACTGGCACCACTCTAGGATATGGGGATGTATTTGGCATTTTACCTACTTTTGACTTTGAGCAAGGATCTGTATTTGTGTGAACATTAACTCTGCAGATTAAATCCCCTGCCCACCCCAACATGCAGTTTTAATGTTAATCATGAGCAAAGTAATAATCCTCACTTCATCACCAAATACATTATAAACACAAAAATAATTTATGAAATCAATAGGGCAGAGGAATGTCCAGTAAGTCCAGGAGATGACCCCCAGAACACCTGGCTGCCCCAATTCCCACCTGAAGCAATAACTCTGTGGAAAGGAAAAAATGACTCAGGTTTTTTTTTTTTAAATAACCTTCAATCACCTTCTTACGTATTTAAAGTGCACTAATTTTCTCAGGTGGACATCAAGATTTTAAAAGTAATATATTAAAAAAATTAAAAAGAAAACAAGTATAACCAACATCAGTGCTGGGCTATGTGGGATACAAAGAAATGGAAAATAATAATACTGAAAATGGACTTAACACTTGGTAAGCATTTACCTGTGGTGTTATTTAGGACTTAATTTTTATGCTCTTTATGTAATTATTATCCAATGTTATTTAACACCTGGAAAAATTAAGTTTATTTTTACTTAAGGGTGGAGTGTCTAGGGAGGGAGAAGGTGAAAAGAATTCACAGGTCTTAAATAGTATTAAAACTGCTTCAACTGCTTGCTTGTGTCAACAAAGTGAAAAGAAGTGGAAGGAATAACCATCAGAAGGAAAAGTTACTGAGATTCGGTGGATCCCTAAATATAGTACAGTAGGTAATAAAAGATAAATATTTCTTGCAACTAAAAGCCAAGTAGATAAGTACCAGGTAAAGCTGCACCTGTTTTCCTTATCTAACCTTTTAAGAATGCTATCACCCTGCTTCCTGTTTATCCAGACCTCCAGCTGAAGAAGGGGATTGTTCCTGTGGGGGAGATCTGTATGCAAGTGCAAGCATCGCTCTCCTCCTGGAGAGGAAAGGGGAGGCTGAGTTTTAGGTTTTATTTCACATTATGGATTTAATCACCTGGTAGGGAGTGGCTCCAGACACCTGTGTCTTTTAAGGTGTGACTTAATTTAAAGATATAAATGAACTCCTTTCTTAATCCTTTTTTTTTTTTTTTTTTAACTGAATGGACAATTCAATTTTCCCTGAGGATTCTTTGGGAGTTCCTTAGCAGCTCACACTATTTTACTTTCTGAGGTGAGGAGTTAGAGATTAGGGACTGAATCTGAGATTTTATTAGTAAAGGGATTTTCCTGATTAAGAAACTTGCTCTAACCTTATGGTTCAGCACCTTTTCTAAAGATTTGCTTAACATGTAGTGACTTGCTGGTGGTCATAGTCCATATGTATCAGAAGCCAGACTTAAAACTTAGAGGTCAATTCTTTATACACTGCTGTCAAGGTGCCTGTTGCAGTGGAAAGGAGTATTCAATTTAGAATAATAAGACATAGGTTCAAATGCTGGTCAGACAAAACTCGGTGGCCTTGGACTAAGTTAGACTTGATTTGAGAGGACATCTACTTCAAGTCCCCCATTTTTACATTTTTTAATATATTGAATCCTCTAGAAGGGGAAAAGTATTTGGGATTCACCCAAAGTTACAAATGGAGTCAGAACTGGAAATCAGGGTTTCTTCTGCAAATCCGAAGTCATTTCTCTAGCACCATGCTTCCTCTTACATAAAATGAAGATATCATACTGATCATTAAAGTTCCTTCCAGTCCTAGATCCCAAGCTCTAGCTGGGAGGGGAGGGGGTTGAGGGAGAGGTAGAGAAGGGGAAGGAGGGACTGAGGAGGAGCTGGGTAAAGCAGATTTAATTTGGAGTCAAAATCGCAAGTTCAAATTTAGTCTCTTTACGATCTGTGCAAGTTAATTAACCTTTCTAGGCTGCGGTTTCCATATCTGTAAAAAGAATTGTAGGGGTATGATCTCTAAAGTCCAGCTCAGGCGATTTTTCAGGATCAGTGGTTTGAGAACAGAACAAATCCTGGCAAGAAGGAAAGATGCCTTATGACGACAGCCGTTTTAAAATTCATCTCTTCTAATAATACACACACACACACACACACACACACACACACACACACACACACACACACGGGATGTAGGTGGCCAAGGTAGCAAGTCTGGACACGTTTGCTTTCTAAGTCCCCTGGGGCGCTGGTTCTCAGCCTTCACCCCCTGCTGGGGGCGGGGAGGGAGACGAAGGAGGGGGAGAAGGGGGGGAAGAAGGGGGAGGTGAGACTTGTGCCAGGGGGTATTTGTGTGCGCCCAGCCGGCACACAGGTGGTCAGAGGCCCAGAGAGCCAGTATTCTCTAGTCGCCGCCTTCCAACAGAAGCGGCGCGCCCCCCTTCCCCCTCGTCCGCTCCCCTGGGGCTTCACCGGCGGGCCCCGGCCCCAGTCCCGCCCTGGGTGGTTAAGAGCCGGCTGAAGTCATTTCTTTGACTCTCAGTCTTTGACGCTCACTCAGTCTGGGGTTTTGCGTGAGTGAACAGGCTTCTTCCCAGACTGACTCAGGGAGTTTTCTCTGAAAAAAAAAAAAATTGATAAATACATAAACACACATAACTAGAAGGCAGGCGCAGAGAAAAGCAGAGATAATGAATCTAAAGCTAGAGAGGGAGTGAAAAAGCGAAGGGATGAGATAAAAAGAGAAAGGAAGGAACAAAAGGGAAAGAGGGACGGCGAGGGAAAGAATTACACAGAAAGAAAGGGAGACAGAACAGAAGAGAGAGGAAAGAGAGGCACACACATAAACAGAGAGAAAAAGTCGGGGGGAAAGGAGAAACAGGGAAAAGCGGGGACTGGGACTGAGAGACAGAGGCCGAGAAAAGGAAGTTGGGCTAATGCGAGCGCTCCTCCCCTGCTTTCAGGACAGGTGCGGCCACTCAGGACTTCTCCAAGATAGAGCCGGGTGAATGCAATGTTGACACAGGTGACGGAGGGCTAAGTGGCAGGCAGAGATACAATAATATTAGTCTGGAGACCGAAACCTCAGCCTCCTTCCAGAAGGGCTCCATGTGCAGGGCACTGCCCCCTCCCCCGTGGGTTTTCGGGAGGCCGGCGCTTTGGGGCTGGGAGCGCTTTGGGACTGGCAGTGGGTCAGTCTTAAGTCATACAGTCTCGCCAGTTTGGAGCCTCTTATTCGATTGGGCCAGCTAGGCCGGCCCCTCAAAAGAGTGACTCAAAGGACAGCCCCAGCCAGGGAGCATCATGCTCCTGGGCTTTGACTGTCAACAGCCGGATTCTCCAATGCTCCGGTGCAACATACCCAAAGGGGCTCAAATTTTGCTCCATTTCTCCTTGAAATCCCCCCTCCGCTGATAGGGGGCACTGTGTTGTTGAAATTGGGGTCTGTGGAGTCTCGTGGATTTGGCTCCTAGTTTTTGTAAAGATGAAAACTACTAAATGTCTCAGTTCCCCAATTCTCTTAGATTCCTCCTCTCTCCCTGCACCATCTACTTGGGACCTTTGACCAGAAGGGTTGTTTCCCCCTTCCCCTAATAAACAATAATGGGGAACAGAGAAATTAAGTAATTTTCAGAGACCATGATATTCCATGACTGCAGGGATAAAGAGAACAAGGAAAAAAAATAAGGCTTTGGTGAGTGAGAGAGGGAGAGATTCCATTTGCCATTTTGAGGTATAATTTATTACAGTAATAGCACTGATTTGTAGTCAGTGCATCAAATTGGGTTCAGATCTTAGTTCTGATATTTCCTGTGTAAATTCAGGAAGTTGCTTCCTCATCTATTAAATTAGAGGAGTGGACAAGGATCCTCATTCCTCTACAACCCTGTAGCTGTTGCTTCTAGATATTTTTCTGTTTGTTTATTTTTTCGGTAGAGGATACTTCTAGACCTTCCCAGTCAGCAAATTAGAATCTAATTCATCTTAGAGCCTATGAATAATATTTTTCTTGTGCATTCATAATATTATTAATGGCAGTGATTTGGCACACTGGATAGAGCATCAGGCCTAGAGTCAGAAAAAACCTGAGTTTAAATCTGGCTTCAGACACTTATTAACTGGGGGAACCTGGACAAGTTTGTTTCCCCTTCCTCATTTCTCAATGGAGTAATTATAGCACCTCCTTTACAGGTACTTTGAGGATCAGATATGATTGATAATAGTTATAAAATACTTAGCAGAGTGCCTGGCACAGTGTTACATCAATATTAGTTATTATTATTATTGGTGGTAATAGTAGTAGTAGTAGTAGTAGTAGTAGTAGTAGTAGTAGTAGTAGTAGTAGTAGTAGTAGTAGTAGTAGTTGTAATTGCAGCAGTAGCAAGTAGTCAAGAGACTGAAACCTCAGCCTTCCAGAAGGGCAGCATAGGAAGAACAAGATAACTCTAAGGCTTATGATTATCAATGCTTTTTCTTTCTTCCTCTTCCTCTTCTTTCAGATTCAATAAATTCCCAAGATTGACTGATCTCATCTTTACATTTCTCACATTAATCCTTGTTTCTTCAGGCATATAAGCACTACTTCTTATTACCTGGTGATCTGTAATCTCATCAATTTGGGAATTCCCTCCAGAGATGCACATTGCAACTTATCCAGAATTGTCCATTCTGTGAAACTCTTGTCCTTGGTTTTGCCAGAATGGAGGAAGTCCTCCTCACTTTTTCCTTACATCACAAGGGTACCAGTAGAACACTCTGGTTGTCCACCTGTCATCTCTTGCTCTTGCTACATGAACAGCCACCTTTGATTCCTGTTCTTCAAGGCACCTTTTTGATTAAAGTATGTGCTTTACCATATCTATCACATCCTCTCCTTTGCCCTCTGTATGATGCTAATCTTTAGTTCTGTGAAGACAGAACTCTGATTTAAAGGTGTTCCCAGCCTTGTTATCATATAGCACCAATAGAAATAAAAAAGATGAGCCTTTGCTTTCATGGCAGTCTTGGGACTCAAAAGAGCTATTCAATTTTCTGAAAGTGATCTAGTCTGCCCCACTCCTTTCAATCAACTTCGGATCTTTTCATTTGGTTCCTGGCTTACTCTAATAGCATTCTAATTGGTCTTCCTACTTCCAGTCTCTTCTCCCAATTCATCTTCCAGACAGCTAATAAAATAATCTTATCAAGGAACAAGGCTAACCATGTCACTCCACTGCTCAATAGTCTTCAACACTTCCCAAATGTCAGGATAAAATACAAACTTCACAGGCTGTCATTTGAAGCTTTCAACATTTAGACTACAAACCCCTTTCCTAGCTTTATTCACATTCCCAAACATCTACTTTATGTTAGAACTAAACTGTTCTCATTGTTCTAGCTACTACAACGCAAGATACTATTTTCTGTCTCTTTGGTTTTGCATTCACTGCTGTCCATGCCTGAAACACCCCTTTCCCCATTGCATCTTTTTTTTTTTTAAATAACATTTATATTCTTTCAACACATCCTAGTTAAATATCAAATCCTCTGTTTGACTTGTAAAATTTTTATAATCTGACCTCTCCTACTTTTCCAGGCAGTCCACAATCTATTGACAGTGATCTCCTTATTCCTCATACAGAATATTCAGTCTCCTCACTCTATGCATCTTCAATGGCTATTCTCCAAGAATAGAGTCCTTTTACTCATCATCTTCATCTCCGTTTCCCTGATTCCTTCAAGAACCAGCCAAAATCTCACCTTTTGCAAGAAGCCTTTGCTTATCTCTCTCAGTGTTAATAATGCCTTCCCTTTTAGATTATGTCTATTTTTTCATATATATATGTATATGTATACATATATATATATGTACAAAGTTGTTTGCATATTGTCTATATGATTAGATTGTGAGCTCCTTGAGAGTTGGAATTGTGCTTTTTAAAATTTTTATTTATTATTTTTTTGGGGGGGGGAATGGCATAGTGCCTAGCATATAATCGGAATTTGTTGACTTTACTTGAAGGTTCAGCTCAAGGTATTGCCTTTGAAACATACTGATTATGTTATCTGGGGCAGATCATTTATTCTCTCAGGAGCCTTGGGCATAATTTAATTATGGTTAGCCATAAGCTGAAGAGAAAATGTTGACTTACCCTGGAAAAAGCAGTTATTAGTCCCAGAAATTCTGTATGCTAATGAAATCAATAGACTAGCCTCCTATCTTCTCATGTATATATCATGACCCATTTTATTTTGGAGATTTGTGTTTATCTCCCTCCCTCCCTTCTTTCCTTCCTTTTCTCCCTCCATTCCTTCTTCCTTCTCTTCTTTCCTTCCTTCCTTCTTTCTATCTCTCCCTTTTTTCTTCTCTCCAAATCCACTAATTATTTTGCATTTATTTATCTGTTTGAAGGTTGTAGCTCCCCATTGAAAGGAAACTCTTTGAGGGCAGGGGATGTATCATTTTTGTCTTTGAATTTCTATTGCCCTGCAGATAATAAATGAGAACATAATAAAGGTTAGTTGTTGAAGGGAATTACACTGTGAGTAAGAAAGTTCTGAGTTTGAATCCCATCTCCAACAAATACTGGTACTGTACCCATGAACAACTTATTTAACTTTTTTGAGCTGCCATTTTGTCAGCTGTAAAATTGGGACAATAATTCCTTTGGTACCTATCCCACAGGGTTTTAGGCTACATTAACAGATATATAAATAATTTCAAACAATTCTTTACTTGCTACAGAGTACTGCATTTTATTATGGATATCACATTTTAAGAAGGATATTTTCAAAGTCTTAGTAACTAGGATCATTAGAACATTCCCAAAATCTACTCACATAAGGAATGTTGAAGGAACTGCTCCAAAGAACAGGGATATTTCACAGGGGGCGTGATGGCAGGCTTTACATGTTCCTTAGATTAAAATCTGAAAGAGGTATTAGATATACAGGATGAATAGGCATGCTACAGGGAGCCAGATCTGGATAAGGGAAACTGAGCAATATAGTTTTCTGAACATGGAGTGAAGTGAAACAGAAGGAGGTTCAAGAAAATGGAAAGGTAACTTGTCAAACAAGTTGTGGTGTAGATTCTTGCATCAAATGGAGGTTGGAAGCACTGACCTCAAAGGTCCTTTCCACCCCACAAATTCAAAGATTTGATCATCTTGTCTATGATTCACCTTACTGTGGCTACTGGGAAGAACTGTACCTGCTCCATGCAAATTAAGATACATTTAGCATATAAGAGAAGAGGAAAGAGCAGTTCTTCCCCTTTTAAAAACCTTTTTCAAGTAATTCATTAAGAAAAGGTTTTGGTTCAGTATTGGCAGATGGGGTGGTGATGGTGACAGGGAAATTCCCTGAAAACTGAGCATGGCAACTTCTCCACTATTAAAATACAGGACACAGCTGTTCCTGTTATCTTATATAAGTTTCCTTAAATTCTTGTGACAAGGAGACCTTCGAATGTTAATGGGCAATTGGAGAAGCATGGGGAAGTTGTTAAAAGGGGATTTCTGGACTTCATATGGGCCTCTTTTTTTAGTCTTCTGCCTTATTTTGTTAGAGAACAGTGAGTTTTTGATGGATGAAACAAATTTCAATATTTCTTCTGAGAAACCTTCCTCTAACTGTAGGAGGATAATAGGAACACAGAGATCTAGCTTGAATAGACCTTAGAGGTCATCTTTTGAAACCTGTTTGTTGAGGAAGAAACTGAGGTCAAGAAAAATAAAATTATTTATCCTGAATCACATGTTTGACCCCAGGTAATAGATTTAGAGTTGGAAAGGACCTTAAAGGCCATCTAATTCAACTGTTTTGTTTTGCAGAAGGATAAACTGAAACCCAGAGAAGTAGAAAAAAATAAGAGGTAGAAATTGAAACCAGATCATTTTGATTCAAATTGAGGGGTGATTTCCTTAATACCAGTCTGTCTTCAAAATCATATAAAGAAATATGCATACAGTCATGGAAAAATCTTCTTAAGGATCACTTCTTTGTGTCTGTAGACAGCAATAGTCATGGAGAAAGGAAGGACCTATATATAGAATTAAGAACAATACTTCAAAGTTCCTATTGATTTGGATATTCCATCCACTGATAAATGGATGAATGAAAAAAATAACTATTTATTTTTTGCCAGGAACTGTATTAAGTGTTTAGGATACAAATATCAAAAACAGTATAACTTCTGCTCACTCTCATGGAGCTTTTTTGGGAGAGATGGTGGTCAGGAAAGGGTGTTTTGATCAGGGAAACCACAGGGGTCATATTTGGAATCACAGAGCAATTGATTGACATGTTCTTTACAGGAATGATGTTGTTGACTTGATTAACATTTTGGAGACAGAGAGACGGAGATAGAGATAGTGATGGAGTCACAGAGTCACAGAGAAAGACAAAGAAAAAGAGATTCAGAAAGCGACCAACAAATAGAGAGATAGAAAGAGATAAAGAGAGGACAAACTAACAGAGAGGTTTCCTCTATTCTCTTCTCTCATCCCAATCTCTTTCTCCTTCCTTTATTTACCTCCATCCTATAGCAATTCCCTCCCAAGAGTCCTTTACCATTAGATTCTGTCTTACTGCCTGGCTCAGAACTAACCAGCAATTTTAATATAGCATAGCCCAAATAACTCATTAATTCTTTCATCTTTTATATCATTATCTATCTTTTTCCAGTGATCAGAATACTTCACTTCTTTCAGATTTATTGAGAACTTTTTTATCTACTTTGCATTTTGATGGATTCAATTGAACTGTCCAGTCCTGTGATTAATTAGGAAATAGAATTAGTATCCCACCTTTATGCATGTATACATGTTTTACTACTTTTCATCTTCACAAAAACACTCTGAGGTAGATAGAGCAGGACAGGATGGGATGGGGAGGGGGGGATATGATTATCTCCATTTTATATGTGAGGAAACTTAGGCACAGACTTGTCTGATGTCACATAGCTAGTTTGTGGAAGAACCAGGACTTGAATTCAGATGTATACTGTAAATAACCAAAAGAACTCATGTTAACATGCACTTTAAGGTGACTTTGCCTTCATTAGCCTTGTGGGAATATGGCTCAGAATATATTGTTATCCCACTTTCATGGGAGAGGAAATTGAGAATCAGAGAGGTGAAGCCTCTTGCCCAAGATCACATTGCTAGTAAGTGGCAGATCTTGGGCTCCAATCCAATTTTCTTCTCTCTAGATCCAATGCATTTTTTCCATTGTATCATATGAAGCCATTGACAGAATGCACAGTGATAGGCTCTAATCAGCTTTTCCCATGTGACCTGACCCTTAGTTTCCTTGTTAGGGTGGAAAAAGCTTTAAAAGGTAAAAAAATTAGATTTTGTGGAAATCACTTTAAGCTTCCCCTTTAAGCTTCCAGATCGTTTAGTGAGTTCACATTGGCAGGTTACCTCTCCTTGGCTATCTATCTTGAGACTATTTGGAAAGGCTAGACCTGGGAGGAGCTCTGGAAGAAGCTGTCTCTGTAAGCTGGTTCACTCCACTATTTACCCTGGCAGGAAATCTATTGAAGGGTATCTTCCAAATGGTATTAGTCTGGGCAAGGTCAGCACTGCTCTGAGCTTCTATAAAATGCTGATTCAGGAGATTATTAAGCAAAAAAAACCCAAAAAAACAAAAAAAACCTCCAACACCTTAAGAATATAAAAAATGACAAAAGACAGTAGCTACACTATCTGATTACTCAGAGCTGAAAGTGCAGAGCTCCACTTGTCAGAAAAGAATCTGGTGATGGAAAGAATTGAGTAATCATTGCTATTGTTAAATAGTCAAGAGAATAGCTATGGATTGTTTTATTTGGGGGCAACCTAAGGTGAAGAAGGTTCTTAACCAGGATCCATAATGCCTGTGCTCTTTTAGGAGCTGGTACTTAGACACTGAAGTTCCTTAATCCTGTAGTTATATCTAGAGACAATAGCACAAGGCTTATTGGAATATCCAATTTCTTTCATCATGATAGTGGAATAAGTGGTTTGGAGTCAGGTGAGAACTAGGTTTGAATCCTGGCTCTTACCCTTAACATGACTCGGGACAAGTCACTTAATCTCTCCCAGTTTTGGTTTCACAGAAAATCACCTTAATTCAGAACTGAAAGAGACCCTAGTGGTCATCCAGTCTGATCTGTACTGAAAAGGGGTTTTCAGGAAGGGCTAGCACCTCTGGTGTAAGGACCGTTCTAGCCCTTTTCAGGGCTGCTCATCCACCTTTGGTGTCCACCACTCAACTCTCACCTGTGGCTCCACAAAGCTGAAGCATGTACAGTGGTCATTCCCCATTGTAACCATCTTGGCTGATGGACTAAACCAGCTGGAAGGTAACCTACGGGCTTCAAGCCCATTGGTGAATTAAGAGGATGCCCACTCAGAGCATTCTAAGACTGCTCAAGGTAGAATAGAGAGTTTTATACAGGACTCCTCAAACTTTTTAAATAGGGGGCCAGATCACTGTCCCTCAGACTGTTGGAGGGCAGGACTATAGTAAAAACAAAAACTTTGTTTTGTGGGCCTTTAAATAAAGAAACTTCATAGCCCTGGGTGAGGGGAATAATCATCCTCAGCTGCTGCATCTGGCCCGCGGGCTGTAGTTTGAGGACCCCTGTAAGAACAATTTGCTCCAAAGGCTATGGGTGGAGCGGAAGTTCTGGTGCACTTAGAGCTTGGTCAGACATCCAAAATGCCTGGGTCATCCATTGCATTCCAGGCTTTCGCTAGTCACCCTGACTCTTGTCTTAGCTTTCACCTTTGATGACTCTGGAAGAAAGAGTAAGGCTGATGATTTTGTGCAATTATAAATCACTTAAATCTAATTTATGAGCAAATCAAGACATCACCCTAGGATGCATTGGGTCCTCTTCAAATATGAAGGACAAACAACAACAAATATACCTGAAAAAGAATTTCCATGCTGATCTACCTAACAGATGGCCATCCAGACTTTTCTTGAAAAGCTCCAGGGATGGAGCCCACAAACTCCAGAAACAGTCTATTCACTATTTTTGAGAGTTCCAATTATTAGACATTTTTTTAAGTTTTTGGTTTTTCTTTCACGATAGTGAGTCTACATTGGCCCTCTCTGCACATACTGCTTTCTAATTCTACCTTCTGTAGTCAAACATCACAAATGCAATTTCTCCTAAGCAGTGAGGTGGTGCAGTATATAGAACTTTACCCAACCCTGCCTCAGATGCTACCTGTATGAATCTGAGTAAGTCACTTTACCTCTCTTTGCTTCAGTTTTCGTAAGCACAAAATGAGAATAGTAAGAGAACCTATATCCTATAGTTGTTGTGAGGATCAAATGAGTTAATACTTGTAAAGTGCTTAGCCCAGGATCTGGCATGTAGTAAGCACTTAATAAATGCTTGTCTCCTTCCCCTTTTCCCTTCTAAATAATAGTCCTTTAAATCTTGATGGATTCACTATATCTTCCCTTTGTTTTCTTCAGGCTAAATGTAACCAGTTCTTTCAACTTTTCATCTTATGTCACAGACTAAACGGTCTTCACTATTCTGATTGCCCTTTGAGGGCATTTTTAAGCTTATTCATGTCTTTTCCTCAACTGCAATTCTTCAAACTGAAAATGAATCTTCATGTATGGTCATGATCGGAGCAGAAGAAAAGGATGTTCTTACTCACCACCTTATTTCTGTAGTAATTCATTCTTGATGTCTCTACTATCTTGGTCACCAGGGACAAATCCCTTAATGTATTTGTGCCTTAATTTCTGCATTTGTAAAATGAATGTTTTGAGCAAATGACTTCTAAAGCCTTTTCCAAGTAGAAATATCTGATCTCTGGTATATCCAAGCCATCAGATCTGCAACTAAGAGCAAATTGTTGATCCAAAGGTTGAAGGCGAGATGAAAAGAAGGGAATGATTTCTAATTTATGACCATTTTGTATGACTGAGGTAGCATAAAAGGCCATGAGAGTTGGGGGGAGGAAATGCATTGATGCAGACTATGATCCAGATATTGCACTTGGTGAGGAGGAAGAGGGACTTGGAAGTATCTAGATGGCAACTAAAAATGATCAGAGCAGACTGGAGGGAGAAGTTGCTACTGAGACAGCAGCAGAGGGAGGATCTAAAAATGGGCAACATGAAGTATGTTAATGTCTCCCTTCGAGGGAATGACAAGAGATGAAGTATCTTTAGGAGAAAAGTTGGGTTTCAGTGAACACCAGAAAATAGAAGAAACCTGAATATCATAGATTTAGAGCTGAAAAAAAATTGGAGGTTATTAAGTCCAACCTTTTCATTTTACTGATGGGGTAAGTGAGGTCTAGGGAGATGAAGTAGCTCATCCAGTATCACACAAATTGTAGGAGATTGTACTGGAATTGAACATAAGTTTCTAATCTGAAATCTAGGAATCTTTCCGACATAAACATGTTCAGTAGATACAATAGAAAGGGAGAACAGAAGGGAGAACAGAAGGGTGAACAGTGAAGTAAAGGATGGAGTTTACTCTTGGGGAGGAGATGAAGCCAGTAGGAGATTTCTGTGGCCTTTGCTACTACTTTCCCTGGTATTCTAGGCTCTGCTCATCTGGGTTCAGGAGGAAGGCCTGTCTAGGCCTTCTGTCTAGAATGAAGGCCATGGTAGGGTCAGAGAGGGCTGATAGCCTGGGGAAGAGTTAGATAATGGTCAGGTAGAGCTGAGTTGGGGTGATAGGAAGTATTCTGCTTTTCAGAAATTTCTTTTTTTCCCAAATGTTGATACTTGGAATACAAACAACACTGTGTACCTGTGCTGTGCAAGTTATAAAAAAGTACATCAATAAATCATCAATCCAGTAATAGGCTGTTCTTAAAATATAAAACTCAAGGTATATATATTGTCAGAGCTAGAAGGCAAAGGGATATTTCATGGGGTGGAAGCAGATGTACAAAGAGATGGGAAACAGTCAATCCTCCTCCAAAATAAAGAAATGTTTTTATTCTCTCAAGCTCTTCTAGGATCATCACAACTTCATATGTTGTACAGAATTGTATATCTAGGGTCTTCAGAAACAATGTTTAAACTTTAATATATTAGCAAGTGACATTTGATAAAAACAATCTATACAAGGCATCAGAAAGCAAATTGAATTTTAATTCTTGATATAGATGGGTTCTTTGGTTCTGTCAGTCATGGGCCAATTTACCTTTGCATTGATACCAGCTATTATTTTATTTATCACAGGATCAGAAATTAGGGAAAAAAGTGTCAATTTAGTGCCAATTTATCAGTCTTGAACATTAATAGATGTGCACATGCTTTAAAAACAATTTGTCCTGGACTGTTATTTCGTCAATATTGGGAGTTGTTAATAAAGAAATTCTCTTTACCAAAGCAGATCTGTCTCTGTTCTATTGCTTAAAAGTAGGGACAAGTTGCTTAAAACTCAGATTCTTAAACTGTGGTTTGCATACAGGTCTTGTAACTGAATTTTGGGCTGGGAAAGTATAATTTATAATTAGTAAATATTTAATTTATATACCTAGCTTATCTACCTAATATAACCAGAGTCATGTGAAAATTTATTGGGTGAAAAAGGGCCATGAGGGTCCTGATGAAACACGGGTAAGGAGCCAGCTTTGCCGCCTGGTGCTCCCCTTCTCCTTTCTCCTTCCCTCATTCCCACTTACTCTTCCCTTCCTGGGTACCTACCCACTGGTAGCTACCACTACTGGTACCTATATTACTACTTTTTTGCTTTTTAAAAAACTGTTTATGTATACATTTATGAAATCAATTAAAAACAAATTAGCAGAATTATTGAAAGGAATAGGCATTGGACTTGGAATCTGGAAAGTTTTGTGCTTGAATCTTGACTTTGCTAAATGTATTCACAGTTAACCTAATACTGTGACTCAGTTTCTTCATCTATATAATGGAGATGAAAATACTTATAATGCCTGCCTCATAAAATTTTTGTGAGTTGATCAGTCAGTAAATTTTTATTGAGTACCTACTATGTACCACACACTTGTGCTAAGTGTTAGAAATGCAAAGAATGGTAAAAGATAGGTACTTGCTCTTAAGGATAGTTCTTATTATTCTTTGTAAACTTTAAAGCATAAATATATAAATTATTATTATTATCTTTGGAATTGAGAAATATAAGAATGCAACTTAATTTTTAATTCAGCAAATATTTATTAAGTACCTAAGTATTAAGGGCAGCTAGGTGTGTGATGAATAGAGTGTTGGCCCTGAAGTCAGGAAGTTTCATCTTTTTGAATTCAAATATGGCCTCAGACACTTACTGGCTGTGAATGGGCAAGTTGCTTAATCCTGTTTGCCTCAGTTTCCTCATCTGTAAAATGAACTGGAGAAGGAAATGAGAAACTACTTGAATATTTTTGTTAGGAAAATCTCAAATGAGGTTATGAAGAGTTGTATATAATTAAAAAACAACCGAACTGAACAACAACAAAAATGTGAAATAGGGGTACAAAGATACATAAAATAACACAGATCATGTTCTCTTTGGGCTTTCTGTCTAATGGTGATGGTAAAAGAAGAGAATGAATGAATAGATGAATGAATTAACCAAAAAATTATTAATCACTTTCCAGGCTGGGGATAAAAATGCAAGGAAGACAGTTTTAGCCTCCAAGGAGACTATATTCTTGTAGGAGAATTTAGAACACATAGGGAAGAAATGAGAGACATTGAAAATTGAGTGTAATAGGGACATTGGCCTTTGCAATGGTAGCAAGAACTCTTTTTATTTCTTCCCTTTTTGTATTTCTAGTGCTTTCCTAAAGGCTTGTAAGAACCTCAAGGTAATTTGTATGGCCTAAGGAGGGTGGTGATCAAGAGGAAATTTTAGGAGAGGATAATGATAGGAGCTAGAAAGACAAATTAAAATGGGTGCTAATGTTTATCCTCAGCCTATAAAGACTCAGTGGGAACTACTGACAGTGTGTGGGGCACATTATTTACAGTATCTTGAGGCAAGGAAGAAGCAATTGGAATTCTGTTATCTTTATTCAGGAGCATAGTGGATATAGATATGGATTAACTGGCTTTAAGTCCCTTTTCAGACACATACAGACTGTATGACTCTGGCCAAGTAATTTAACCTCTCAGTACCGCAATACTCTGAGACTATGGATTGCAGGCAGATATATCTGCATTAGAAGGAATTTGCTCACTGGGAATTTATCACAGGAATTAAATCATGTGTGTGTGTGTGTTTGTGCAAACAACAAATAAAAACTCATTTATAATTAGGACTGGGGCTCTTCTATATGGAAAGATGATCTTTGAAGTCTTAGCAGAATATTCCACACCAATGGGTGTGGCTATAAGGCTGACTGAGAACAGAACTAGAGATGTGTCAATTGGTCTCTAGTTATGACAAACTTGGGTATTGTCAATATTTGAGCTATGGGAATCCTTGACAAAACAACAGCAGCAAAAACACTAGGAAACTGATAGCATTTCTAGAGACAGCCTTCCCTACTAGTTGTAAGAATGTGGCAGAGCTTCCATGTTTAGGGAGGAACATAGGGCAGAACAATCAGAGAAATTCTCTGGTTCTTGGACCAGGTCAAGTTGCTTCAGAAGGCTAGCAGAGAACCGGAGGAGCAAGAGTGGGAAAGATCAGTCTCAGATTTTGTCTTTCTTCAGTGCAATCTAGGTGTCATATGCACTCTGCAGGTCCCAAAGTAGGATTAGACCTTCCAAAAGGAAGGATTATTATATTTTCTATCAACCCTGAATTCTTTCCTTTCTTAGGGAAACTCTTAGTACTATCATTCTAGAAGAACTGTTTAGGTTCCTGGAGAAGTTGGAGCTCTCCAAATCAATAAACATTTATTAAGCTCCTACTTAATAAATGTGTGTTAGACACTGTGCTAAGTGCTAGGGACACAAAAATAGGCAAAATACAATCCCTGCCTGCAGTCGCTTTAAATCTTATGGGGGAGACAACAAGCAAACAAATATACATGGAGCTTGCTATATAAAAGATAAACAGGAGATAACAGTGAAGGCATTGAAATTAAGAGGCATTGAGCAAAGCTTCCTGTATAAAGCAGGATTTTAGTTAGGATTTAAAGAAAGCTGGGGAAGACAACAGAGTTGAGGAGGGAGAGGGTTCTGGATGTGGGGGGCAGTCAGAAAAAATTCCTGGAGTGTCTTATTCATGGGACAGTAAGGAGGTCAGAATTGCTGGATCAAAGATTATAGGGTAAGACAAAATTACAAGGTAGACTTTTGGAAGGCTTTGAATGCCAAGTAGAGCACTTTGTTTTCTCCTGGAGGCAACAAGTAACTTCTGGAGTTTATTGAGTAGGAGAGTGACATAATTGGACCTGCACTTTAGGAAAGCCACTTTAATAGCTAAACAAGAATGGGGAAGAATGGGTAGAGATTTGATGCAGGAAGACCCACCATCAGGGTATTGCAATAATCAAGGCAAGAGATGTTGAGGGCTTGTCTTAGAGTGATGGCAGGGTCAGAGGAAAGAAAGGGGCATATTTGAGAGATGCTGCAGGTCTTAGAAATAGTTTGGATATGGGAGTGGTTAGTGAGCAATCTAAAGTGACTATGGAAAGATGGTGGCTACTGGCCATCTAGTTCAAGATGTCTGAAAGGCAGTTGGAGGTCAGTAAAGAGACTGGGTCAGATTTGAGAGATCTGAGCATCATCAGCATAGTGATGGTAATTAAACCACGGTGAGCTGATGAAATCACCAAGTGAGCAGTGTAGAGGAAGAAGAGAAAAAGGTCCAAGTGGAAAGTTTTTTTGACTGAGTTCTTTTTTGCTTTCTTTATTATGTAAATTTGTTCCTTGTTCTGTGCTTGGATTGGAGCTGGCAAGGTAATTGAAGATGCCTAGATGAGCTCTGGAAACCAGGGCAACTCTAGATCGGTGCACAAGCCATAAAGTATAATGTTATGGTTGATAAGTCCTTAGGACTAAACTTAGTCCTTCTGTATTCTAAATGTGCACAGTGAGAGAAAAAAGGCAAGGGGGGGGGGCACCTTGGTATAGTTGGATCTTGAAGGACAGATTTTATTAGGCAGAGATGAAGTTTGTGTATTCCAGTTATAGGTTATGGTTTATGTGAATTCAGAAATGGAGATGACTATAGGGCAGGAGAATTTGGCTTGGGATTAGAATTTATAAAGAAAGGCAGTGTGAAATAAGGCTAGAAAGATAGGTTGTTCTCATATTTACCTCCAACTTCTAGTCAACTTTAAGGAACCTTGATGAAATTCATCCTCTAATTATTTCGTCTTTGGCTTTCTTGTTTTTCTAAGGTTTCCACTTAGCATATAGCAGACTATGTCATCTTTTAAATCAATGTCCTTCTTCAGTCATATTACCTAAGAACTAAAAGAAATAAGCAACAACAAAGAAGTTTACTTCAAATCCACACTAAATAAGACTTTTCTTTATTACAACCTCCACAATTATCACCAAGTTTCCTCTTGAAAATCTTGAATAAGAAACAACTCACTATTTCTGAAACAGCTTTTTTTTTCAATTTTTTGACTTGCATTTTTCCTTATAAATGAAGCTGAAAGTTGCTTTTCTACTATCATTCTTTCATCTTATTGTTTCAAGTTTACAGAAGTCTTAAATTTGAGATTTGGCAGAGAATTTAGGTGGCATCTAGTCCAACCCATATATAAAAGAAATCCCCACAACTTTTTGAGGTAGTTCATTTTATTTCATGTAAATGTAAAAATATTTCATATTTTTATAGCTCTAATTGTTGGGAAATTTTTCCTGATGTTAAGGTTAGATTTGCCTATGCATTTTCTACCCATTACTTCTGATTCTGTCCTTTGGAGTCAAATGAAATAGTTCAATCCCTTTTCTATTTGACAGTCCTTCAGCTACTTAAAGATAAGCATTATATAGTTCCTAAGTCTTTTTTTTCACCAGACTACATTTTATTCTGAATTCCTTTAACTAACTCTCATATGAGATGGTTTCTATTTTTCCCCCCATCCTGATTGCCTCCCCTTCCGAATCTGCTCCAGAAGAGTACTCTTTCTAAAATGTTTTACTCAAATTGGGATTCAATTCTCCAGAGTAGTCTGTCCAAATCACAGTATAGTTAAGACTATATTCCACTTCTTGTTCTGGACCCTATGTTATTAATAAAACCCAAGATTGCACTAACATATTTTTTGGCTGCTATATGATTGTGTAGACTTATATTGAGCTTATAATCCATTGAAACCCCCATATTATTTTCACATAACTTGTTGCCATGCTGCAACCTTATTTTCAATAGCATAATGAATCAATACATTGGATTGGGTTGAGTATTGCACTATCACAGTGGCATTATAAATGAGGGCTTTTGCTTTTTGATAAATTTTTTGAAAGTTAATTATAGCACTAATAACAGGGAGAATGACATTGACTGGAGTGGGATGCAGGAGATTTGTGTTCTAGTTTTGACTGTGGTACTAACTAGTTGTATGAACTTAGCAACTTATTTTAATTCTCTGGGTCTTGTGAGCATTTGGCTAGATGACGTTTCAGAAATTTCTAATAAGCTCCAGCCCTAAAATTATTATCTTAAAAAAGTAGAGTTTCATATTTTACTTTAGACAGATCATGGGATTTAGAGCTATAAAGGATCTTAGAGATTATCTATTTAGATTCCCTCATTTTCTTCAAATAACTCTGTGATCTCATTGGGGAGGACATTTCCTCCAAAGAGACAGCTCCCAATCCATTCATGGCTTTTCATCTTGAATAGCTCTGATCTGGGCCTTCATATAAATTCCTGTTAGGTATGACACTGTCCATTCAATATATTACAGTCCTTCATTGCTTCTTCTTAGCATTGTGAGAACAATCAGAGAAGGGAGATTGCTTACTATTTATGCCTTATTCTCTTTGCACCATCAAACCATTTTCTTCTTTCCTCATAGATAGCTTTGATAATATTTCATGCACATTTTATCCTTTATGATTCCTTGTGGTCTTATAGCTTGTTTACTTAAACCTATTATACAACTTTCCATTTCCTTTTGGGTAATTTTCAATTTTGATTCTTTGGAGTCTATAGTTGTTCTATGACTTGGAGCCTTTTAAAATTTTACAATTGAATGAACAGAGATCTCAACAGGTAAAGTGACTTTTACCAAAGTTACAAGGATAGCAAATAGTATCCAAGGTCCAGACACACATCCAGTAGTTTACAATTCCAAGCTTTTGCTGTTGAAGCACAAAGATCTTTAGTTCAAATGTTCTGGCTCTCTTTTGTTCTCTTCAACTTCAAGTTATTCTTGATTATCTTATAATTTCTCCATTTTGCCTTGTTCCATACTCATCCATAAACATCTTTTAACATATCACAAATTGCACCTTGGAGTTGTGGAACAAGGTTACCTTGTCTCCCTGTCATCCTTCAAACTCTGATGGGGCTCTCTTTTAGAATGACGGCTGGGACCCCTACGGTTCAGCTCCTGTTTCTGAATATTATTGCTAATCCTCTATTCTTCTGTACCTTGTTCTGAATTAAGTCTTAAAATAGGCACATGCTTCATCATGTGCTGACCTACTAATGTGAAGAAATCCCTAATGCCATAGACACTTAAAAAGGAAACCCCAGGAAAATCATGGAAATCGTGACCCTTATGACAGTCATTAAATACGCTGTCTTACTGAGGTGGAAAAATGTCCTTGAATATAAACATTTGTACTTTTACAGGAATGCTTGATTCTAGTTTTACTGAAAGTTTTTTTTTTTTTTTTTAACATGCTCTCTTTATATTGATAACTTTGTCATTAGATAATGGTCATTTCGGAGGAAAATAAAAATCTTTGAATATATCTCTTAGAATGAGAACTCCTTTGTGACAAATAAAAACAAACAAGCACATCTAATGCTGTGTCTGACCATATATGTTATATAGCATTCTGCCTTAGTTGTCCCCCACTTCTCTCCAGAAGTATTTCTTTTTAAACTATATGGCTAGGGGCAGACAGGTGTTAGAGTGAATAAGAAGGACCAGAGTTCTAATCTAGTCTCTACCAGATGTGTGACCCTGGACAAGTCATTTTAACCCCAATCATTTCCAAACCCCACTCCTGTCCTCACAAAAGCTGTACGGCTGCATTTTGCCATCAAATCTGGTAAAAGTCAGATTAAATAAAACACTTCAGCAGCTTATTGGATAATTTATTTTTGTGAAAGAAAGCAAGAGATAGAGAATTAGATAATAGAATTGCAAACTTAAAACTGAGAGAAAACTCACAAGTTATGGAGTCAAACCACTTCATGTTTATAGATGGTGAAAGTTCCAACCCTGTCTCACTTACTTGCTGTGTGATCATGAGCAAGTCATTAATCTTTGCTTACCTCCATTTCCTCAACTGTGAAATAGAGATCATGAAAAAAATCTCACAGTTTTTTTTTTTTAAATAAAGATCAAATGAGATAATTTTTGGAAAGTGCTTAGCACAGTGCTTGACATATAAGAGGGGCTTAATAAATGCTTATTCCTTCCCTAAGTGACTTACCTCTGTAAAATAAAGGTCAAAGTTAGGTTTTGAACTCATATTTTCTTGACTTCAAGTACAGATCTCTTTTTATTAGGGCACATTGAATTTCAAAGATATGAACTTGTAAGGGAACACAGTAACTAGGGAAGAATTAGGATATTTCAAAGTGATTAGGAATCATAAAAATCTTAGCTTTGACTCTGAGATCATTTAGTCCAACCTAACCCTGAACAAGAAAACCCCTATACCATCCCCTACTAATGGTTATCAACTCTTTGTTTGAAGATCTTCATGAGAGTTCTTTGCTGTTGTTGTTCAGTTCACTCTAATTCTTCATAACTCCCTTTTGGTTTTTTTTTTTTTTTTGGGGGGGGTAAGATACTGGAGTGGTTTACTATTTCCTTCTCCAGCTCATTTTATAGATGAGAAAACTGAGGCAAACAGGGTTAAGTAATTTACCCAGGGTCAGGTCTGAGGTCAGATTTGAACTCAAGAAAACCTAATAAATAGAAGATTAAAGTTTCCAGTAGCATTTGAAATATTTAGCAAGTACATAGGTCAAAAAATAACAAATGAGAAGTAATTTGTTTCCTTAGCAGCAGTGGCATTAATCTTGCAGGATTCATCTTAAGAGTTCAAAAAAAACTTATTATATAGAAATTCTGAAAAGTATGAAAAGGTCTGTGTGATGCAAGAATGAATTCTGATTTAATGATTGATTTGTTCATGATTACTATGTTCCAACCCACAATATGTTTTAATTTTTTTTTCTTAACCAACATTTATTGCTACCTACATTATATAAAGTTAGGAACTGGGGAAAGCAGAGCTAAATTGCTTGCATTTGGAGACATAATAAGCACCTATTTTGAGCCACAAGCTGTTTTAGGTACTAAGGGAAGAGATAAAGAATAAACATTTATAGAGTGCCTACTGAGTCAACAAAGACAAAAATCAAACAAACTTTGTCTTTAAGTTTACTTCGTAATGAGAGAGACATATCTGTGTATTTGTATGTAAAATATACATTTACATAGACATTGTAAATTAGATAAGTATAGCTTTAAAGAGGATGGTACTTGTAGCTGGAGTGACCAAGAAAGGCTTCATGCTGAAGGAAGTATTTAATCTGAATCTTGTAGGAAACCAGAGACAGCAGGAGCCAGAGAGGGGGACAGTGTTTCAGATATGGAAAAGGTCAGGAATGGGAAAAAGAGAACATCAATAAATTTAATGTCAAACCCTTATTCTGCTACTTACAACCTAGCTTGGTCTAACTTCCTCAGTTTTATTTTATTTATTTATTTTTAATTTGTAAAATTGAGAAATTGGACTGTAAGTCCTCTGATATCCTTGCTTAGAGGTATATAGGTGGCCTAGTGCAGGATCTCTTAAACTTTTTCCACTCATGCCCCCTTTTTGCTAGAGAAATTTTTATATGAACTTGGGTGCGTAGACATAGAAAAAATATACAAACCAAACATTTACAGATAAGAAATCATATTTTGCAACCACCACTATCAGTTATAAAACTCCATGGGCATTGTGACCCACAGTTTAAAAAGCTTTGATCTTATGGATAGAATCTTAGATCTAGAGTCAGGAAGACTTGAGTTCAAATTCATGTCAGACATTTATTAGCTATGTGATCCAGTACAAATTACTTAACCTCTGTCTATTTCCTTAAGTAAGTTGGGAGTATCTCTCAGGGTTGTTCCGAGGATAAAATGAGATAATATTTCATAATATTAGTAAAGTGCTTTGTAAAACTTGAAGCACTATATAAATACTAGCTATTATTATTATTATTATTATCTTAGTTCTGTTCTTAGACTTGGAAGAACTGGATTTAAAGTTTCCACTGATATTTTTGAGTTATATAATCATAGATAAGTGATGATCTCTCTGAGACTCAGTTTACTCATTTAAAAATGAGGAGGGTATTAAACTAGATGTTTATGTAGTTTCCTTAGTTCATAGTCTTATTATGCCTTGTATATGTTTAAGGACACATGTGAAAAGTTGTCTAGTTTCAAATTGTCAAATGGATTCTTCAAAAATACTGAGAAAATTGTACTTGAGCTTTCTGAAAAGTTGTTTTTTTTTTTTTTTTTTTAAAGAGCTTTTCATAGAATGCTGGAGCTGGATAGCATTTTATGTATTATCCAGTCTACTGCTAACATTTTATAAAGGAGGAAACTGAAGTTCAGAGAGGTGATGTGATTTTTTTCAAGTTCATATAGTTGGCACAAAGTGACAGAGCTGAGATTTGATCCCAAGCCTTCTGAAGAAAAGCCCCATGTGCTTTCTAGGCTGCCCCTGTTTTAATGAATTGGAAAACCAGGTTTTTTTAAGTAACATTATTTGAATCTAGTAAAAATATTTTTAATTAATTAGTCATTATTTTTCACTTATTTTAAAATCGAAAAAACACTTACATTTTGTGATGAATTTTATGGAATTTTATGCCCGCAATAAAGTTTTCCTCTGGCACTCTGGTAGGCCTCTCCTCTAGCAGTAAAAAGGGTTATTACTGTGTGATAGATACAGAGGTGTGGCTGGAAGATAAGATAGGGACCAGTGTTAGCTGCCATTCACTTAGATGCCTCCATCTCTAGTACCACAGGTGCAGCTAACTCAGCTTTTCAATGCTCCCTCCACCCCTGGGAATTAAATTCCCTTCTCGTAATGGAGCACTGATAAATCCAGGGCTTTGCCTTTGGATCAGTAGTCATATCACTAGAGGTGATAAATTGCTTTTATCAGAACAGAAATCACATTTTCTAGTGAAATTATGGACTCAAATAGGACAAAGTATAATATCTACTGCTTTCTTCAATAGAATTCAGGGAGCTCTATTCATAATGAACCAAACCTTGGGAAGCTGGTGGCTTTCTTCTTAACCTCTTTAAACTTTTTTTTCTGTTTAATTATGAGAAACAGGAAAGGAGGAGATTAAATAGGTAACATATAAAAATACAAAAATCAATTGGGAAAAATTAACAGAATTATAGACTTTTTGAATAATATGGCACTTCAGAGACTATCTAGGTTAATCCATAAAGGTTAAAAAAATTTCCTTTACAATATAACTAGTAAGTGTTTATTTAACCTTAGTCCAACGTCTACCTCCTGAGTAGTCACTACCTTCTGAGACGCACATTCTACTAATGGATAGCTATAATTGTTTGGAAGTTTTCCTCCACACCAAGCCTAAATATACTTCTTTTAAACTTCTATCTATTGTGTCTAATTCTGCCTTCTGGGGTTAAGCAGAGCAAATGTAATTCTTTTTCCAAATGACAGCCTTCTTTGGAAGCACATTTGCTAAAGGGCTAAAGGGATATTTTGGTAGGGGATGGAGGTTCCAGATTGAGGTGATAAAGTTGCTCTGAAGGACTACATTCTCTGAAAGAACTGGTGATATTTGTTGAATCACTGTGAGAGTGTTAAGAGAGCTGTTAGTCAAATAGTGTTTTGGTAAGGGATCATAAGAAGACTGGAGAAGAAGACATGTCCTGAATTTTATTTCATTTTTAATGGGTTTAATGAGTTTTCCATATCCATATCCATATTCCATAACCCATATTCCAAATCCAATGGGATTTCCATAGTATAGACTAGGAAGCTGGAAGTTTGATTCCAAGGGTGGGTGGGAACAAAGTCTAGAACATATGAAGAAGTGAATGAATATTTAGAAAATGAAATGATCATCTTTCAGCAACATAACTTCCTTAAGCCAGACCGACTTTCTTTGACAGGATTCTTAAGTGGACAGATCACGAGATTGCACTAGATGCAGTTCATCTAGATTTTAGCAAACAATGGATAAGGCATTTTATGTTTTTTTTTTTGTTTGTTTGTTTTGTTTTGAGGCAGTTACAATTAAGTGACTTGCCCAAGGTCACACAATTAGTAACCGTTAAATGTCTGAGACTAGATTTAAAATCAGGTCCTCTTGATTCCAGGGCTAGTGTTCTATCTACCTCACCACCTAATTGCCCCTCTATGTTATTCTTGAAGGAATGTGGGAGAAAGTGTTGGCTGGACAGATGAGGGATTCAGAAATGGCTGAATGATGGTTTAGAAGGTAATTGTTAATGCTTCAATACCAGCTTGAAAGGAAGTCCTTTGGGGAGTGTCCCAGAGATCAGGGCTTGGTAGTGTGTCTGTCATTCAGATTTTTACCAATGGTTTGGGTAAAGGCATATGTGGTATGTGTATCAAATTTATAAATGACACAAAGCCAGAAGACATATCATTGGGTGATGGAATCAGGACCCCAAAAGTTCATGATAATCTAGAAAATTGAGAGGAATCCAATAAGAACAAATTTAATAAAAGTAAATATAAAGTTTTGCATTTGAATTGAAAGTTGATTTTGTAAGTAGAAGATGGAGGTGGCAGAGCTAGCTAGAAGTTTGACAAAACTTTGGTAGTTTTAGAGAACCACATTTTCAGTATGAGTCAACAATGTCACATTATAGTAAAAAAGAAAACATAATGTGATTTTGGGCAGCATTGAGAAAGATGTATATCTTCCAGGAATAAGGTGATATTGCCTTTGCTAGTCCTATACATTTTCTTCAGTTCTGTCCATTATTATAATTATTTCATAGATCTATTTTCATAGATGTTCTCTTTAGATGTGGGTTGCATTAGATGGCTACTGAAGTCTCTTCCAATGTTTACAAATTGCAGATCATGTAGAAAAGGACAGCCACAGTGGTGAAGGGTCTTGGGCTCATGCTCAATGAGGAGAGATTAGAGTAGTAGGGGATATGTAACATGGAGGTGAAAAGGCTCAGGGAAGACCTGACAGTTGTCTTCAAGCATATCTATTCTGAAAAATTCTTACATACAAGAATGACTAGATTTGTTTTATTCTAGAGGGCCGAATTAGAAGCCAGGAGTCAAAGTAGCAAAGAGGCAAATTGAAGCCTGATGTGAGGGGAAAAGAAACAACATCCTTCCTAACCAAAAGATCTCTCCATAAGTGGAATCAAAGTGGAAGCTTCCTTGGGAAGTCATTTTCATTTGCTGGAGATCCTCAAGCTAAGTTTGAGTGATTACTTCCAAAAGTAATTTTCATAGGGATTCTTTTTAGTTGTGGAATGAATTAGATGATTGTTAAGGTTTCTTCCAATGCAGATATTCTGGATGATTCTGTAATAGTCATTCGTTTATATTTATCAAATTCTCTGTAGATTTCATAAACCTAATTCTTGTCCATCATCATGCTTGTTCCTGACAAAGTCCTTCTGGGATGAACAGGACAGTTATCATTCCCATTTTGTACATAGTTGGCAAAATAATCTTCCTAAGGCATAGTTTGTTCTTGCTATGTAACTCCCCTCAGTCAGAAATTTCAGTGGCTTTCCAAAGTCAGAATGAAACACAGGCTTCTAATTCTTCTTATTACTCCTTCCTTGGACAGTTAGGTGATACAGTGGGCTTGGAGTAAAGAACATCTGAATTAAAATCTAGTCATATTTAGATCCTTATTAACTCTGGCCTTGGGCTCTATTTCCCTCAGTTTCCTCACCTATAAAATGGGAAAAATAATAGTATCTATTTTTCAAGATTATTGTGATGATCAAATAAGATAATGATTGTAAAATGCTTGGCATAGTGCTTCGCATGTGGTAAGTGCTGTATAAATGATAGCTATTATAATTATAATTATTATTATTGTTGGGGGCAGCTAGGTATCTCAATGGATAAAACTCTTATTTGCCTTAATCTACTGGAAAAGATACTCTAGTATCTTTGCCAAGAAAATCCCATAGACAGCATCGATGTACTATATAGTTCATGGGATCACAAAAAATTGAATATGATAATGACTGAATTATTATTATTATTATTAGACACTGGGTGCTCTGGGTCATAGCATTGGGTCACATAATGACAACTTATGAGTCACAACCTGTTTGCCTCAGTTTCCTCATCTATAAAAGAAGAATCGTAATAACTCCCACCTTCTAGAGTTGTCATAAAGATGAAATGATATAATATTTGTAAAGTGCTTAGCAGAATGCATGGCATATACAGTAGCCAATGCTTAATAAATGGTCATGTCCTTTCCCATCTTTTCCCCATATTTTAGGATCCACAGTCTGACTTCAATCACACAGCTCAATTAATGAGAAAATGGAACTTAGGTCAAATAAGTTTCCACAATATTACAGTATTTTGGACCTGAGAATTCACTTAGTCTCCCCTCATCTTAAATTGGAGGGAAAAAAAGCATATAGAAATAAACTTTTCAAAGTTTACACAGAAAATAATTGGTGACATGGGGACTTCCATTCTCCTTTTCTTCTATAATATCATGCATTTCATGGTAGTAGATTTCAGAATAAAGTCCTGGTCATGGAATAGATTGGAAATCTATTTTACTATGTAACTCCCTCAGCCAGAAATTTCAGTGGCTTTGGATTGGAAAGCCAGGCCAGGTTGAAATGACATCGTTTGGAGTCGTAGGAAGCCAGAGGTCTCCTTGATGTTCCAGAGGAGGGTCTGGAAAATAATGATGACTTGTTATTTACAAAACATCTTGTATGTGGGGTATCATAGAGTGGAGAATAGTGGATAAGTCTTGGATAAGTCTTGATTCTGATACCAGCTGAGTGACACTGGGCAAGTCACTTAGAGTGACTTAGAGTCCTGGGTAAATTTGTGCTTATAAATTACAAGGAAGGGGTAAACCTGAGTTCCCTTTCCTGGGAATTTCCTCTAAAATCATAATGAAACCAAAGACTTAGTCTTTATCCTCTTTTTCTTCAATAACTTCTTCATATCAATATGGTAAGATATGAAATATATGTATTTTACAGATGAAGTAACTGAGGTCCCGAGGTGTAGAGTACTCCTGAGTGCCCCAGCCACACACAGCTAGCAAGTTCTGGATCCTGACCTTTTCACTGTAAGTCCAGCACTTTCTTAAGTGAACCACAGTTTCCTCTCAGAATACAATGGAAAAGTATTTAAGGCCAAACTAGGCTGCTTCAATCGGTTTTGTCTGGACCATCTCTGTTCCCTGGATTTTGAAGGACTTTGTTCCAATCACATCTACTTTTGTAGTTTACTAATGTTAAACAAATGCTAACTTTTCATTGGAAAGAAATTAAAATACCCCTTTTTATTGTCTTTCTCCGAGGGAGCCAAGCCAATTGTTCATGCCAACTTTTCCCACGTAGAGATGTCAGATGGAATTCCAACGCCACCAAACGAGGCCCTTCTCCTTCCACCTGCACATTATGACTCCAATAAACACGTTATCAGCTCATGAAAATGATGGCAAACAGGTGACTGGAGGATTTGATAAGTCAGCAGCAAAGATTAACAGTTCTTTCCAGAGAAGTCTGTGAGCTGAGAGGTTCCCCTATTTAAAACAATTGTGGCATGTGAATTTACAGCACTTAAATCATTATCGGCAATTAGTACTTGTCAAAAAGGTTGCAGCTGGCTTCAATTACAGGTAGGGTTGTTTTGAGAATTTGAACTTAGTTGTACATCTGATAGTAAGGATTTCAAAAACACTCTAGGACTGGGAGGTAGGGTGGGGGTTGGAGGATTATAATTCAAGAAAAGAAATCTAAGACATTTATTGTTCCATGTATATTATTATTATGTCACAGATTCTCAAAGCATTGAAGAATAAAAATAATTTTACTTTTCATTTGTATAACATATTATAGTATTCAAGGCACTCTTACATCCATTATCTCATTTGATTCTTTAACAATCCTGTGTGAAGGCAGGCTTAAAATTTTTTTTTTCCTATTTAAAGATGAGTAAAGGACTGGGTAGAGATTCTTTAAGGTCAAATGCTACAGCTAGTAATTGGCAGAGTTTGAATTTGAACTCAGATCTCCTGATACCAAATCTGATTTCTTTGTCCTACACTATGGTACTTATAATTAAATAATGAAAAAAACATTATTGTCAACATGTCCTAATAGATTTTGTTACTAGAAAATTATTGAATTTCCATTAGTATGTTGAGCAGAGTTCCAAGCAGCCCCCCAAAAGACACACACAGCTAAAGAAAATAGTGGGTTTCTTGTTTTTTGAGATCTCTAAGTGAAGGTTAGATGTCCATTTGTCCTAGATTCTACAGAGAGGATTACTGCTGAAGGAGTTGGACTAAATTACCTTAAATTGCCTAGGTTCTATTTTTCCTTATCTGTGAAAAGAGGGAATTAGGAGATCCTTTCCAGGTCAACATCTTTGATTCTATGGCTTTGAGTCCTTTATAGCTCTGAGATATTATGTGCTGCATCTTTTAGCTTTCAAGTGACATTACATTCTGACCCCTGTGTTAGTCTGCAAGTAAAACCTGAATGGAATAAAGGTAAGATTTCTGCAAAGGGGAGAGTTGGAAATTTGGAGCAGCAAGTCATATGACATAAAACCTATTAAAAGTGCTATTTTGGTTAAATAGGATGGTAGCCTTGAGGTCAAATCCCATTTGAGATCTGATCTCTCTCTCAAGGTGGCTTCAGAAATTGAAAGAACAAAACTCTTGCACCAGAAAGAGAAGAAAAAAAAAAAGAAAACACTTTGGTAATGTACATCCCAAATCCCCATGTTACCTGAATTCGTTCCTTCATCATTGGAGAAGGAACACTGCAAAATCCCTTTACTTTTGACTGTACCTAAGTAAATGAGATTACTAGCTAGATAATCCTCTATGAGATTTGAAAAATTTTTTGATGTCATCATATTACTTAATTTTTGATTATAGGTATGTTATTATATAAATTCTATACTTAATAGTAGCATTTTGTTTAGTCTTCATTCTGGGCCCTAATTTCTTCATCTTAAAAGTCAAAGCAATTGGAATGTAAAATCCCTTTTACCTCTAAGATTTGACATTACTTCAACTGAGTCCTACTCCATCAATTATTCCATCTCTTTCTCCCTCCCACCTCTTTTCTCTCCCTCTCTGTCCATGCAATTAGCAGTTGATCCACAAATAACAGGCTGATTTCATGTGATGCAAACAATAATAAAATTAGGTGAATGTCTTACATCATGCCGCCTAAGGAGGGACTAATTCACCAAGATAAGAACCAGAGTAGGTCAAATCTTCTATGGACAAGGTATGGAAACCCAGTTTTGAGGGAAAATTGTTTTATAGAAATTTCATCTCTTACTAATGACATTGTATAAATCATAAGTTTTTTGACATAATTTATGGGCTTGGGTCATAAAGTTGAATCTTGTAGGCCCAGGATTTATGAAATACTGCTAGACAGGTAAAAACTGTTGCATTGTCCATTTGAGGTCACTGTTATTCTCTTAGGATTTGGTAGCAATTTCATTTTCCATTCTGTCCTTCACTAATATCTTTTTCCAATGCTTGAAGGTTATGCCTGTGAGATACAGACTCCAGTAGATCTGATAAATCTGGAAATTATTTGAATATGGGCCTAATGCATTTGTTATTAAAGGATCCATTAGTTAGGATTAAAATCCTAAGGCTTCTTAGATATGAGGTTTATTATTAGCTTGGACACTTACGTCATGAATTTTTTAGGCCACTGATACATTAAGGCTTTTTACTAAGGTGTGGAATAGTTTACATCCTGCTTTAGTAGAAGGAGTACTTATATTGATCAAACCACTATTCTTTGATGTACCCTAGAGAATAATTTTCCTATAATAATATTAATGTAATAATAAGCTAGTGTTTATACAGTTCCCTATTGTGTGCCAGACATTGTGCTAAATGCTTTGAAAATATTTCATTTTATCTTCAGAAAAATGCTGTGAGGTTGGTGCTATTCTTATTCCTGTTTTATAGTTGAGGAAACTGAATTAAACAAAGATTAAGTGACTTTTCCAAGTTCACATAGCTGGTAAGTATCTGAAGCCAGATATAAACTCAGGTTTTACTGACTCCAGGATCAATTTGGATGTCATCTAGTTACCTCTAATCATTCAATCTTTTATCCACTTCATCTAAGAATTTTCCTTTTCCCCAGGTCAAAGGTTATTTCTATTAGCTGAATTAATCAAAGACATTTTCCTTCCCCTAATTTAATCATCACTCTGATCCAAAGCATCATTATTCTTAGTTGGATTAGAGATTACCTTTCTTGGTCTGGTGACTGCCCTAATTCTATCTTCAAAGGAAACAGTGATAAAATTTAGTTATAGAAATGGGTTCAGCTTTGAAAAGATAATTAAAAGATTTGAGATTAGGACACTAATTATGTATTTTTCTATTTAGGACCAAGAACTACTGGCCTGATATTATTTTGTAAAATATAGCTTATTCTATTCTGTTGTTTATCCTTTGTTTTCAAAGAGGACCAAAAACATCATGAGAGTAATGTCCTGACATGCATGTGAATTGAATTTAAGTGAGGCAGAGTGGCATAAAGTCATCAGTCTCACTCTCTCCTCCAGAGCCATTGAAATCCAGTGGCAAGATAAAAGTCATGGTGACTGGTGGAGGTTTGGGATGCTGTAGATGACCTTAACTTTTCTAAATTAAAGTTATTTCCCAGGCCCCAGTTTGCCTGAAGAGGGAACAAAGGGGAATGGGAGAATGGTTCAATCTGCTTCCATAATTGGTATGCATATTAATTAACATATAATGAAAACAAAATAATAAGAAAAACATATACATACATGTATATATGCACATACATATACAGATATATACTATATATGAAATAATACATATTTTACAAATGTAAGCAATATATATAATACATAAAATGTATTTATATTTATACCTACATATCTATATATCTATAGCTATAATTGAACAGAAATCAAAAACAAATGAAGTGTATTAATATTGAATAAGTTTGGTCTGGGAGAGGAGTTGGGAAAATATACTTCTCTCCATTTATTTCAGAAGCAAGGAATTGTGAGTGTGGATTATTGAATATAATATTAGACACTACTAAGTTTTGCTGAACTATTGAACAACAAGAGCAAGGGAAAACTGCACTGAGACCTTTACACAGTCTGTCTAGGTCTAGTTTAAAAAAGAAAAAAAAAACTATTGAGTTCAAATGTGTTGATTCTGCTGACTTTTGTTATTGATGAAGAAAACTGTTGCAAAGATCTTTGCATAACTTTCTTTTTGATATGTTTGGTGCTCCCCCCCTTATATTTTTAAATGCACACAGGATGATCTGGCTTAGCTGACAATGTTGCTCTGCTTTTTCTGAGCTTATCTTTCTCTCTATTCTTTGCAGTTTCATGAGATGATATCATTCATAATCTTCCACTTTCCTTCCCCTTAGGATTTTATAAATGACTTTGTATTCTGAATTGTTATTGTCCTTGGCCACCATATCTCTCGGCCATATCTCACACCATTGGCATGGTGATCAGTTTTTTTCTGGCTGAGGTAGTTTCTAATGTCTGTTGGTCTTGTGCAATTGTCCCTGTTTGCCAATGTCACTGAGCTGATTTCATCAAGTTCTGGAACATAAAGAAGGCTCCTGAATGATATCCGTGATAAATCAAAAAAAAATAATTCAACTTTTTTGTCCACACAGGAAAAATCACCTGGATGAATTGATCCATTGATACCTATATCTTGGAAGGATACTGTGGATGGTCAATAGCTATATTCAGAATAAAATAGAAGAACAAGCTTAATTGTCTTTTATTCTACTATTTAGATATAAGATGGTACAGTGGATAGTGAGCTAGGAAGATTTAGGTAGACTATTGTCAGTAGAGGAGTTGAAACATGAATTACAAGTGTTCATAAGAAACTGATGATAATACTATTAATTTATTGCATTTATCATTTTGTACTTTTTAAAAATGTTTTGATGTACAATTGTTTAATTCTCATAGAATCCCGATGTGGTAGATAGGTTTGGTGTCTTCATTTTCACTTTTTAGATTAGGAAACTGAGACACAGAAACATTTGATGTTGTTGCAGGTCACAGGGCTAGCAAATGAAGGAGTCTGATTCTGGAATTCATCTTTCTCTGGACGTGGTTATTCATAGCAATCAAAAAGCTGCACATGAGATAGAGTCTTTTGAGGATATGGAATTCCATCATGATTATGTTTATAGCATATTTTCCAGTATTTTACTAATTGATCTACAAATTAGTTGATCCACCAATTGTTGTTTGTCCTTCATTTTTGATGAGGACCCATGACATCATGGAGTGATGTTTCAACTTGTTCATGAACTGGATTTAAAGGAAGCACAAAGTTGCATAAAGTTGTCAATCTCACTCTGTCTTCCAGAACCACTGAGGTCCAGTGGCAGGATAAAAATCATGATGATGATGATGATAGTGTGAGATGCAATGGATGGTCTTTTATGTCTCCTCAAGCTCTAAGTGCCTACTTCAGCTGGCCTTTGGAACAAATTGTTCCTCTCTTCTCATTCTCTAGTGGGAAGTCTTCATATATTTGAAGTAGACATATCCCTCACTCAGGTGGGCTCAAGACCTGTCAGCTACCCTTAATCTGATTTAGCCCACCTGCCCCAGACAGTTTACCAGGATGTGGCCACTGTGTTTGCATCAGCTTCTTGGAGCTGGTGTTGAGTCCAAAGTGGACACCAAATATGAATGAATAGCACTGCTATTATGTGCAAAACATTTCAATAGGCTCTGTGAGAATTAATACAAGAAACAGTAATGATCTCCAAGGCTCTTACAGCTTAGTAGTGAGGATGAGACAAACACAAGAAAAGGTAATAAATGAAAGATGGCAGAAAACTTGTAGCTTGAATGAGGGCCAATCTACACGTGAGGAGACAGCCCTCACATCCAGTTGGTTGAGACAGGCTTTGTGAAGGATTTAGAATTTGATCTGGGTCTGGTAAGATGGGCAGGAGTTGGTTAGTTGGGTAGGAGAGTGAATATGCTGGGCAGGTTGAATGAGATAAACCCAGATGGAGGAGAGGAAATGCAAAACCTTGTCTTTTTGGGTCACTGCTTCAATATGTGCTCAAATACATCACAAACTTGATGAAGATAGAGAATGAGCTTTGCCCCCTTCTATAGTTCTTGATATTGTATTTAATTCATTTGTTGAATAAATAAGCCTAGTCTTTTATTAAGCTTCCTTAGGCATTGATTGTACTCATGATCTCTTTTAAAAGAACAAGCACTGTGATAAATGCTAATTAAAGTGTTAGGTAAAAATGCTTTACTGTATCAAAATTTTTGTGAAAATCAAATAATATTTGTAAAATGCTTAGCATAATACCCAACACATAAAAGTGTTCTCCTTTCCTACTTGTTCCTAAAAGATGCTAAAGGAATTTATTGAGATTCTAATCCTTTTTTTCCCTCTTTTTTCCCCTTTCTCCCTTTTCACAGTAATATCACACAGTTCTAACATCCAAGAAATTTTAGTTTCCAGCCCCAATTCTGCTACAGATTCCTTAAGGGATACAACCAGCATATTCTCTGTTTTAGTTTCCCTGCCTATATAATGGAAGTAATAATACTTTACATCCCATTCGGAGCATTAATTAGTATTTGCAAAGTGTATTGAAGATGAAGAGTGTGAAAACACCCAAGTATTAAAGAAAAATGGCTTGAGTTTGAAACCATTTTCTTGAAAATTTTTTTTCTCCCAGAAATTTCAACAGCCTGTTCACCTGGCAAGGGATCATAGATGTGAAATATCTCCTACATTTATCATTCGATGTTTGAAAAGTCTCAGCAAAGAAAGCTCATGTCTTACAGTTTGTCCTGCACTTAGTAAATCACATAAAAGTCATTGGGAGGCACGAATTCAGGGATGGTAGCCGTCTTTTCCTCCAAAGCCAATGCATATAGTAATTAATCTTTTGTTTACTTGAAACTTTCACATTCAAAATGTTTAATTTTCACATCCAAACTCCCTGCTCTTTTGTGCATTGAATAGTGGTACTGTAGTCCTAATTGTTCAGCTGAAGGATTTGAAGCCTAAAGGCATCTTTTGAATACTGCTGTTTTTCTCAACATTCCCCCCCCCCCCAATTTTGTCTTCTAATAAAGTCCTTGTGAAAAGCTGATTTCGAATTTTCACAGGTTTCGGACTCACTATTGTGGGAGGTGGTCTCTGTCTTGTTCCCCTGCTTTCTTTACAATGTATTCTCTGTGTTTGGACAACCATAGTTTAGTTACATTCTACCCAAGACTCCCACTGGCAAAGATTTCCTTTTGCAACCAATCCTTTCACTCCAGGTTTAAAAAAAAAAGTGAGAGAGGGAGCGAGAGGGAGATATGGAGAAAAAGAAAGAAATCCCTCCTCTTCAAACAGCTGTCAGCCCACACAGCAAGTATTTACAAGGGAATATCTGAAGCTTTTATTTAACTTCACTTTCACGTATTTCCAGCTGATTTCATTTTGGTCATGTTGCCTTAATTAAGTTTTGCCATCTAAGGAAACAGACAATATCGAGTTAATGTTCTTTTTTGAATAATTGCAGCGACTTGAGGAAGCTAGGTGCCTGTTTCCCTTTGTGCTGCTAGGTCTGGATTGTGCTAGTAGGTCTGTCATTGCAGTGACTTCATCTGCAGAGTTTCCATTTAGCTAAATTTTAACTTCTTGTTTAGACTTTGCCAATGTTCCATCTTGCCTGGGACTTTACTTATGCCAGCCCATTAAGTAGCTGCATTAATAATCTACTCTGGTCCTCAGCTATGCTGGGGCTCTTACTGGTATCTAATTTCAAAGGAGATGGGATTTCTCCTGAGCTCTGTTGAAGACCTTCCCTTTAGAATCCATGCCTTATGATGATGAAGTATGTTGACAATTCCATGGGAAAGGGTCTTCTGACTGCCCAACAAATAGAAGTTTGTTGAATTCAATCAGTTTCCAAATCTTCCCTGCTTTTATCTCTTTCATTTTGACCATTATCACTGATGAAGTAAAAGTGCAGTTGACTATGAATCCCAGTGACCTAAAAAAAAGAGAGGGAGAAGGGAAAAGAGAGAGGAGGAGGCAGACAGAGAAAGAAAGAGAGAGAGAGAGAGAGAAGAGAGAGAGAGAGAGAGAGAGAGAGAAGAGAGAGAGAGAGAGAGAAATGAGTCTTGGCTTAATTTCTTAAGCACAATCCATGGCCTCCAAGGATGTATAATGCTGATTGAGGTCTCTGTATCCAGTTTCTTTCTGCTGCAATCCTGTATACCATTGCCAAATGAAATTTTAATCACATCACTGCCTAGCTCAAGAATTTATAATAGCTCCTTGTTGCTTATTGCCTTAAATCTAAACTGGTCTTCCAGGCATTCAAAACCTTCAATAACAATAATAATAACTACAAAGCAACAAGAATAATAGCTAGTACTTATATAGTGTTTTAAGATTTAAAAAGATTTTAAAAATTATTTTATTCTCATAAAAGCCTTGGTGACTAGGTGCTATTATTATCATCTCCATTTTACTGATGAAAAAACTAAGACAGAGATTAAGTGGTTTGCTGAGGGTCACACAGCAAGTTTCTAAAGCAGAGTATAGTCTAATTCCTGGTGATTCCTCATTTTGAACCCTCCCTTATCTTCTTCTTATGTTCTCATTACCTTACCCTCATTCTATTCTTTTTTTTTTTTAAACTTACAATACCCTCCTTGCTTCTCTCTGATAATTCAAACTTTCAAATCTTCCAAGAACCAGAGTACAAATCCTACTTTTAACCATTAGGTCTTTCCCAAAGCCTTTGGTGACTACTGGACACTATATTGAAACCTTATTTCTTTGCATTTCCACAGTATATCTTACTCACTGTACAGTCTAGAATTTTGTATTATCCTTAATTATTTTAATTGTTTTTCACTCTCCTTCCTTCTTTAGTAGTTTTTCACCCTCCTTCCTTCAATCAAATTTTAAATCCTCTGAAAGCAGGATCAGGTATTCTGCTTATTTTGTCTTCCTGAAATGCTGCTTGGTTGGATACAGAATACTTAGAAATTAATCAATCAACAAGCATTTACTAGATACCAGGACAGGTACTGAGGACACAGAGACCAAAATGAAATAATTCCATGCCCTAAAGCAGCTTGTATTCTATAAAGAAGGTGAAAACTAGTAAATCACTACAAGTACATCTATAATATATTCAGAATAAGATAAATAGAGCTACATAAATGAACAAAAGTTAGAAAGGACATGAGAAGTTGATAAAGTTGACCCCTGATTCTATCATTTGCATTTAAGTTCTGGCAGGGCTAGAAGACATATAGGAAAAAAATAATCTATACCCAATGCCTCCAGTTCATCAGTTATTCATTCTCCAAATTCCTATAATGTATTTTTTGCACCCAATTATACCACGAGTTAACTCCTTATTTCCAAATCCACTGGCCTATTCTTAGTCCTCATATTTCTTAGTCCTTAGTCTGTTTTTTGCATTTTACTCTGTTCACCCTACATTCCTCCTCAATATTTTTTCCTTTTTTGTCTTCCAAAATACTTCAGGAAACACAAAACTAGAATACTTTTCCTTCTTTCCACAAATCACTGCTGAAATTCTGACCATCCTTCGAGAAAATGCTAAAATAGCTTCTCCCTCTAAAAAGCCTTCTTTTTTTTTTCTTTCAAATTTTGAATAACACTTTGAATACTTCATACATTTATCATATGCTATTTTATATTATTATCATTTGCTTATGAGTCATATTTCACTCTTTCTTTCCCCCTCTCTCCCTGCTGATAGTTTTTTGAGGGCAGGAACCATTTCTTATTTATCTTTGTGTCATTCCAGCAGCTGGCATAATGCTTTGCACATATTTTTAAAAATCCATAATTATATCTAAACATTTACTCCACCACTTTGAGTCACATCTCTTTTATGCCTTAATAAGCGGTTCTGAAGAGTTGCCATGGTCCATTAAAAGTCGTTGTGTAGTGGCCAACCTTCTGCTAATGATCTAGTTCAAAGTTAGGTGCTTAAGTGTGGAACTGAATTTGTGAAACTTTTTTTAAGGCAGGATTTCACTAATACTATTCCAGAAAGTTGTTTGTAATGCTTTTAAAAAACTTCCATGGAGTTAAGATATTTTTGATTTTTTTTCTTCTTTGAGAGAAGAGGTGAGCATAGGGGAAAAGTCTCAGAAAAAGTATTTCTAAATGGTTCAAGCATCTTGGTGAAGGGGTGAAACGATTTCTTTTATCTCAACTATGGTGTAGGAAAGAGGTTTTGTTTCAATGTTGGTTTTTACCACTGGATGTCTTGGAATCTCTGTGTAAATCATTCATCCATTTGGACTTTCAAATGGATCTATAAAACAGAGGCCATTCTAAGAATGTGAACACTTGACTTAATACCTTACAGCAATATCTTCAGAATTAATGGATTGTTGGGGAAGAATCTTTTATTCCTGTTATAGGATCATTATTTAGAGCTAGAAGGGAGCCTAAATCTAATTTAAATCTAATCAAACCTCTTCACTTTTAAGATGAGGAAACAGGTTCTGGGGAATTCTCTCTGGAGGTCCTCAGCTTTGTCTGTTTCCCTGACTTCCTTGGAGATCCAAGTAAATTTTATCTTCTACAGAAAACCTTTCCTGATTTCCATTTAATTCCAATGCATTCCTGATTTTAATTATTCCCTATTTATATTGTATCTTGCTGGTGTGTGTGTGTGTGTGTGTGCATATATTTCTTTGCATGTTTTCTCCCTCATTAGATTATAAGCTCCTTAAAAGCAGGAATTGCCTTTTACCATTTTTTGTATCCTCAGCACTTAGTGCAAGGCTTGGCACATAATACGGGCTTAATAAATATTTATTGATTTATTAAATGCCCAAAGTTACACAGGTAAATGACAGAGGCAAGATTACTGCTCAAGTCCTTTGATTTCCAAACTAAGTCTCCTTCTATTGCACTACAGTGGATGTTAGGAAATTAATAGTGCATCCATCCTCGTATATAGCAAAGAACATTTTCTTGCTTTATTTCTTTTAAGGAAATATACATTCCCATGTATATTCCTATATACATTCCTAGTCCTGGGTAGTCTCTCTATTCTAGATTCTCTGCTTATTCAACTGATGTGATGTTATATTGATTTATATTATTCAGACATTATTGGCAGAATATTTATTTACTTGAAGCATTTCATCTGAGCATTCCAATTCACCCATTTTCTACATTTGTTAGTCAATTTTGCCTTTAGGTCACAGTACTCCAAAGCCTATCCACATAGTTTAAGTCATGGCGTCATCATACCTGTCATTAAGTTTTGCCAAACTAAAAAAATGCAATTTGATTACTGAAAATAACCTGTCTTTTGGATGTGGTGGTCAGAAAATAGGTCCTTTATGGCACAGAGGGGCTCTGAGCATTAGCTTTCCTACTTGTAAAATGAAAGAATAGGACTAGATAAAATCTAAGGTAACTTCTGGCCCTAAAACTCTTTAATTCAGGATTAACTACTTCCTAGTACATCTCTCTGAACTTTAGAAGCCCATTTTGAGCAAAGTCCTTCACAAACTTTAAAGTGCTATATAAATGTTATTTCAATGTTTGAATGACCTGGAATTCCATTGATATGGCTAGGTCATGCAATTAATGAACAGAATCCTGGACCTAACATCAGGAAAACCTGAATTCAAATCCAGCCCCAAATACTTATCAGCTATGTGATCCGGGATAAATCAGTTTACCTCTGTTTACTTCAATTTCCTTCACTCAATAATAATAGCACCGACTTTCCTGGTTGGTGTTAGGATCAAAGGAGGTAACATTTCTAAAGTGCTTAGCAGGGAGCCTGGCACATAGTAGGCGCTTCATAAATGCTTATCCCTTTCCTTGCTATCCACCCTTCTCTCCTCTGACACTGGATAAAGCTTTTCTCTGACTTGTTTTAATTTCAGCTTCAGAGGAAAGAATCACAAACAATGATGAATTGAAGTGGTCAAGAGCCAGATTTAGGCTGGATGTGAGAAAAAACTTCTTAACAATTAAAATTGACTAAAAGTAGAATGAGTAATCTCAAGAGGTCATTTTGTTCCTCCTCCCTTGTAGGTCTTAAAGACAAAGCTGGCTGATCACTTTCCCAGTGTAGCAAGGATTCTTTTTCAGAGCGTATGTTTTGGTTAGATGGCCATTGAGCTCCCTTACAACCCTGAAATTATGAGATTCTGTGACTCTAGAGTTGTGACTAAAAAAATTCATCTTGAATCTAACCTGCTAAAGAGTTTCCATGGATTAAACTAAGATTATTTCTCTGCTGCCAGACATAGAGGCAGTTATGGGTCCCTACTGGAAGATTTTCCAAGTTGATAGGATCTGCTAAAACTTCTGATATGGTCTCAGAGCCTCCAGGACTTGAGGGTCACTTCATTCCAGTTTGAAACATTATAGCAGGAGATTTATGAATGTTAGTTATTGTTATCATTATTACAATTATTCTTAGGCTTTTAAGGCTATAGCGTACCTCTTCCATGGATTTTTACCGATGCCATCCCCCCTTTTTCCTTCAAAGTGCTATATGATACAATTAAAATGAGTTCATTGAGATTTTGTGTTGGATGGTGACCTTCATTAAAGGCTTACTTTGTTTCTTCATTGTGTGATAAGATGGTATCTTTCATCTAGTTCATATAAGTATGTGTACCAAATACCATCTAAGTATAAGGGTCACCCCTCGAAGGAGATTTGTGAGCAGGGCTGCGTCTTTGGAAAATCTGGATTTTCAGATCTCATTCTGTAGTCTGAGCAGAGCTTGGGAAGATTTGTAAAGGGAACATGGTGATTCTGTTTTCTGGCCCCACAGCCTATTCTGAATTTCAGCAGTGTCTATCCTGTTGGGATGTTGCTGGAAGATCAGGTAGCCTTTCAAACTATAGGAGCATCTTTAAGTAAATGCCTTTGAGATGACTCAAAGGTATTTCCCTCATTGTTCTCACCTGCTTTTCCTCTAGCGCCTGTGTTCTTTATTCTGAGAATGTGAGGAAGCTGGGTACCAAATGGCTATCAAAGGCATCAATACTAATGGAAATTTTCTTTAAATCACATGCAAAGGATAGTTTTAAATAAACTATTTTTTATTAATTTATTGTATGAACTCCTTTTTGCAAAGGATTCCTTTGATGTAGGATGTGCTAATCACATCCCCAGGCCCTAAAGCACATCCAAATATCTCTAATTCCCCAGTGGTATGATTTTATCGCATAATATTAACAACTCTCCAGAGTGTCTTTACAGCTATAAATAAATCAATGTTTTAATTCAAATACTTTGATCTTCAGATACTACCAGTTTATGGTAGGAAGCCTTGGCTGTGAAGAGTTCTAAGAGACATTTCTTCTCAGAACGTTATTTTTTTCATGAGCTGAATAGGACCTTAGAGATCATCTGGCCTAACCTCCTTATTTAGGACAAGGAAATAGAGATCAATAGATGACTTGTCAAGCAGCCATTTTAATGTTATCAACTAGTCCTTTGATTTGATTTATAAAACAGACTAGTAGCCATTTGCCAATGTTATTTTTCTCGAAAGAGATACCTGTTGACTTATACTAAATTCCATCTGTAGGACCTTTCTTTGTCTTTAACGTGGATTAAATGGTCATTTGTACCATCAGGAATGCCTATTTCACCCAAAGGGGTAAAATAAATTACTTTTCACTGTTGTGCCCAATTCACATTTATTGTTCTATAAAATGCCATTTATACCAATTGGGTGATAGGAATTTGGGTGTCACTTGGGATCTGTGCAGATTAACATTTTATATCATATTAATGAGGTGCTAATTGCTCCAGAAACCTTTTGTGTGGGTGTGTGCATGAAAATTGAGCCAGCTTTCTCTGCATACTCATGTAACAAGTCTTTATAGCCCTTCTGTTATAGCCAGAGTAATTAGTAGTGATCCCCTCATTGAGGAACATGTTTTACTGTCCCCTTACTTCTATCGGCTGGGACTTTTGCAGCTCAGGATAACTTTGCCTCATAAAGAAAAGGTCATTGGAAGAGTATTACCCTCTTTCCCCCTTCTTCCTTTGAAGAGTTCCTACTCATCCTTTAAAACTGAACCCACAAGGCATCTCTTCTAGGAAACCTTTTAAAATTCCTTGTTGTTTGGTGATGATCTACCCTTCTAGGATTCACATACAGTGAATCCTGTACTTCTCTAATGTACTTACAATGTACAGCCATTATTGTGTCTTTCTCTAAAAAAAGTCCTGATCCCAATGAATGCTTCCTTGTGTTATGAAGGTGACCTTAGAGCCTGAATGCTGTGCTTGGGGTCATCAAGTTCTGACAGGTTTTGCTAAGTCTTTAAGCTGGAAATAGCTTTGATTATTGATCCAATGATGTATTATATATAATGATTGAGGGCCTATTTAGCTCAGAACAGAGAGAAACATTGTGAAGTCTTATTGTGATCAGTCTTTAGCCATAGAAACTCTTTGAATACTATGAAATTCCATAGTAAGGTGGTATATGATCTGCGTGGTGGACTCAGATATGGGAAATTTCGGATTCTTGTATTATAGGTAAAGCGCATTATTTCCTCTAACTTTTGTATACCTCCAAGGCCAAGCCTAACTCTTTGGGCACTATGTCCAGTGGTTGGATCACAGACATTGGAGTGAGAGTATCTGCCACTGTGTGGTCTTGGATAAGTCACTTAATAATGATGGGTAGTATTCATATTATACTTTAAAGGCTTTTGAAGATCTTTATATATATACATACATATATAAAATCTCGTTTGATCCTCAAATAACCTAGAAATTAAGTGCTTTTATCTCTATTTTAGAGATGACGAAGCTGAGCGTGGTCAAAAATCTTCTGTAAAATCACCTAGCTAGTAAGTGATAGCATCTGAACTCATCTTCCTGATTCTAAGTCTAATAGTCTACCCACCATAGCCACCTAGCTACCTTAGTTTTCTCATTTGTGAAATGAAAGAAATGGATAGGATGACCTCTAGGATTCCTTCCAGATTTAAATAAATGATTTATGATCTTAATATACATATTAATTTTTGCAAATGGAGTTTTTCCAGAGCCCTATATATTAAGTCTGTATATGCCCTATATATAAGTCTTTAGACTTGCTATCGTACACGTACTTTATGGAAGCTCATGTTTAATTCAATAAAGACTAATTATTCCTGTTGCTATTGCTGCTGTGGATATTACTACTATTATTAACAATAACAACAACTATTACCACAGTATACCAATTATATCAGGTTAGGCTGGATGACCTCATAAGCCCTTTCTGGTTCTAAACATATGGACCCATTCAAGCATCTACTATGTACACTGATGATTTTATTAATTTCTTAATCGGGGAGTTAACAATGCACTAGAATAAACCAGCCCTAGAGGGGTTTGAGGCCCAGAGCCAACCCTGGAAGCCCATGTGGTTGTATAAATTTGGGATCAGCATCACCAGCTGTGTAAGCTTTTAATACAGACAATAATAGTCTGCATAGTGGGTAGCAGTAGTCTGCAGATGTGGCTGCCTTCAAGTCTCAGTAAATGTTGGCTCAACTGAAACTGTCCTTTTGGAAGTAGATATGTAAGTGGAAAAGACTAAGCCTGTAACAAAAGTGAGGGATAACATATGGACCACCCAAATGCCACACTGGTGTCCAGAGGTGGCTCTCCAGCATGTTGGGAAGGTCCTTTATGGAAGATTTTCAGATATTAATCAGAATCAGATTTATATCTGAAAACCTTCCATAAAGGACCTTCCCAACATGCTGGAGAGCCATCTCTGGACACCGGTGTGGCATTTAGGTTATGATCTGATAGAGAATATCCACATGGATAAGATTAAATGAAATATGGAGATTTCTCATGCTATTACAAAGCAGGTTTAGGCCAATTACCCATATAGTTGATTCAGCAATCAACTCTGTGGGAATAAAAACTTTCAACTTCAAATGTACAGCTTGCCTGCAAACAACTGTACTATCTGTGGCATCGAAACAAGAGTTGTTTCTAGTTACAAGATGATAGGGGAAAATAGAGCTTTTATCCACAAAGTTCCAATTCTACACATTAACCTCAATTATCCTTGTATTTTAAGTCACTTTCCAATATTTTGATGGGTAAACATAACCTCTGATGCCCGCCTTCTTCCTGTGTGCATCGCATGGTCATTGAGTGGATGATATTTCATCGATTTTCCTCCAAAGTGTTCAGAAAAATGAGATGTACAGGTGATGAACTAATATGATAGTAAATGATACTATTTTTGTATTGTCTTGTCCTGGTCTCGTGGAGGTGGGATAGGAGCAGAGCTGGAGTGCTTTGCGAACATCCATGCATTGAATGTTACATTTATGATATGGCAGTCCTCAGTGGTGCTATTCTTTAATCCATCCCAGCTGTGGGCAGCAGATGCTCTCCCCAGAAGTGAGGCTATGTAGGGAAGAGAGTGCTAATAGTGGGATAATAATAAGAAATCCTGGAAAAGAGGGGAGAAAAAAAAAGGATTTTTCCATTTATCTTATAATTTCTCCTTTCACTTTTGAACAGCAACAAGTCTTCAAACAAATAGAACGCTCTAAAAATGCTTCAGGAGGTAGTGAGTCTCCCATCATTTGAGGTTTTAAAGCAGAGGGTATATCTTTCTTTGTTAGTAATGTTTTAGGAGGAATTCTTGGTCATGTATGTCTTTCTTCATAGTGATAGAACTTAACACAGTGCCTGGAATATAGTAGGTGCTTAATAACTGTTTCCTTGTTGACTTGACTTGACCATTCACTATGCCATGTTATCTCTTATAGAGCTAGTGTATACTCTCTATATAATGGGAATCCAGCACATGCTAACTGATTCCTCAATGATTAAATAATAAAGCAAAAGTGTGGCCAATACCAAGATACTGGTCAGTGATGTTTCTACTTTCTGGAGCCCAGGGCTACTTATCTTCCCTAAGCTCTCTAGCAATATATGATTGAGCTTTGTGACTGTGAAGCTCGCTGTCGCTATCATTCATTTATTCAAGAAATCCAACATTCCCAAATAAGTTCTAGGTACTTCATTTAGCATAGTGCTTGGTATATAGTAGACATTTAATAAATGCTTATTGAGGGGCAGCTAGGTGGTATAATGGATAGAGCACCAGCCCTGAAATCAGGAGGACCTGGGTTCAAATCTGATCTCAGACACTTAACAGTTCCTAGCTGTGTGATCTTGGGCAAGTCACTTAACCTCAGTTGCCTCAGGGAGGAAAAAGCTTATTGACTAACAGATTGACTTGAGGATATCCTTGAATTTAAGGAGCTCACATTCTAGTAGGGGACATAAAATGGAGACATAAATATATGACATAAGCTGGAGAGTTGTAAGTTAATTGGACAAATACCAATTCCTTTTGCCTTATGAGATTCTCCTCACTCTGATTCCATTTTATCTTTTTCAGCCTTTTTTTTTTTTTACACTATTTTCCTTGAGTTACTCTACTTTTCAGTCAAATGGAACTATTTTAATAATAATAATAGCTAGCACTTATGTAACTTTATATTTACAAGATGATTTATATTTATCTCATTTGATCTCTACACAAGATATTTTTAAATTATCCTCATTGTTTTTATTGTCCTCATTTTACAGATGACCAAACCAAGTGACTCGCTCAGATGATTCACAGCACTAATAAATATTTAAGGCAGTTATACCTCTCCATTGGATCACTGCATACCTGATCTCATTCTTTGCTCTCCCACATCCATGCCTGTCTACCTTTCTCATTCCTGGAAAGCACGTCCTCCTCATTTCTACCTGATGAAATCCTTTTTTACTGAGGCTGAGCTTGAGTCATATTCTTCTGGAGGACTATTGATTCCTTCAGATGAAAAATCTCTCCTTTCTCAAATTTTCCAAGAGTGCTTTGGACTTCTCTGTTGTTGTTTAGTCATTTCAGTTGTGTCCAACTCTTTGTGACCCCGTTTGGGGTTTTCTTGGTAGAGAAACTAGAATGGTTTGTCATTAATGGAGGCAAACAGAGTTAAGTGATTTTCCCAGGGTCGTACAACTAATAAGTATCTAAAGTTGAATTTGAACTCAAATCTTCCTAACTCTGGGTCAGGTACTCCATCCATTGTGCCATGTAGCAACTCACAGGGCTTCTGTAACCTATATCAGATTTATTTGTATCAGTGTCCTATTTCCTCTTGACAAATTACAAAATTTTTGAAGACAGGGACTCTATTGTATTTCTTTTTTGAATCTCATCGCATGACTTCCTTGCTTATGAACACAAAAAGAATCTTTGATATTATCAACACAAGGAATCAGTGATGTGAGAAGAGTCTCCACCAGTACAGATCCCAAGGAGACTGGTAAATTGCCCCAGGCACAAAAGATTGAGTGACTTGTCCAGATTACCTAATTAGTAGGTATAGAGACAAACCCAAAACAATCTATGTTTTTGATTCTGGAGAAGTAAAAAATAAAATGCTAGAAGGGATTCAAATTGGAGGAGATCCCTTTCAATGATAGGACAGGAGTTGGGATGTTGGGAATCAAGGGAGATTTAAGGAATTGGTGTCTCCCTATAGAATGTGTATGCATTTTAAGGAAGGGACTACATTTGCCTTTCTCTGTATCCCCACCACCTAGCATGGTCCCTGGCACATAGCAGGCATTAAATAAAGAGTTCCCCTTTTACTGTTCACAGTCTAATGGGAGAAGACAACATGCAACCAATTTTGTACAAACAAGATAAATAGGAAATAATAAACAGAGAGAAGGTACTAAAATTAAGAGAAATTGGGAAAGGCTTCTGTTAGAAGGTGGGATTTAAGCTGGAGCTTGAAAGGAAGCCAGGGAAGCCAGGAGGCAGAGATGAGGAAGGAGAACATTCCAAACATGGGGGACAGCCAGTGAAAATGCCACCTTCATGCTGTTATTTTTACAGCTTCCATTTCTATATTACTCTAAGGTTTGCAAAAGGCTTTTATCAAAACAGCTCTGTGATTTGGGTACTTTGAGTATTGATTATTAACTTTCATTTTTGTTTTCTAGAGAAGTAACCAAGAACAGGAGAATTGAAATGACTCAAGAATAAAGGGCAGAACTGGTGTTAGAAATTTGCAGGTGGATTTACTCCAACCCAGTTCTCCATAAAGGAAATTGGGAGTGAAGCTGGGACCTTGGAGAAGGTTTAGAGGTATAGGATCTCCATTCAAATCCTGGCTCCGTTTCTTACTATTTGTATATTGTTGGGTAAGCCATTTCAGTCTACTGAAGCTCATCCCCTGTAAAATGGGAATAGTCATACGGTTCTTAATTTATAGAACTATTGTGAGCTCTTAATAAACCTTACAGTCATATCCAAATGATCAAATTATAAAAATTACAGCATAAAAATGATGTTAGTTTATCATCTGTAAAATGAGATTTCACTAAGTGTCCTAGAAGTTCCATTCCTTTTCTATTATGATACTAGGAATTGTTTCCAAGGCAATTTTTAAATGTTAATATAGGGACTTAATTATTTTTCAGAATTCCACTTTCCAATAGGATGCAATCTCTTTGAAGACAGGTTATATTTCATTTTTTGTCTTTGTACAGCTAGCACTTTTACAGGGGGTATATGAGAGAAAGAGATAGAAATGACAGGACTTGGTAACAGGTTGGAAATGGGGAGAAGGGGGTAAGAAAGAATGAAAAGTTGAAGATGACCAATCATCACTGTGAGCCTGGATGACTGGGATGTTTCTGGTGGTGGTGGTGCCCTTGATAGTAATAAGGAAGTTAGGAAAAGGGCAGAGTTTGTGAGAAAGATAATGAGTTCAGTTTTAGACTTGTTGAATTTAAATTATTTGCAGTCTATCCAGCTTGAGCTGTTTAATAGGCAGTTGGAGATAGAAGACTGGGAGCAGGGTTAGAGAAATAGATCTAAGAATCATCTGCATATAAATGATAATTGGATCCGTGGGAATTTATCTCACCAAGCAAAATAGTGAGAGAGAAGAATGCATCTACAATCGAACAGGTTTACTTGTATTTGGTAACCTGAGCTCACCTGGTGTGATATTCTCCAGTACTATCTTTCATCCCTATTAGCATTATTAGATTAGCATTATATGTAATCTCATTTTGTGGGGGAAGGAAACTAGAGTGATTGATTTAAAGTCTCCCAATAAGTCATAGGAAGTTACACCTTGGACACCTGACTGGGTTCATTGTTCTTTCCATTAGGCAAAACTGTCTGAACTTCTGAGCATGATGTCTCACTTGAGATTGACAGAAGGATGAAGTTGGGATGATTGGAAAAGACTCATAACTATTCCACTTGAACTTTTTAAACATTCCCCAATGGAAAAAAAAATATTGGTTTCATATCACATTATATCCTGGCTCCACAGGTATGAATGGTATTTAACCAATCTTTGCATTATAATATGGGGAGGGTGAAAAAGCTAGCAATGGTCAGAGAGGAACCTGAAAAAAAAAAGAACTTTTAAAAAATAGTATAGATGAATTTTTACATATCTAAATTGGTTAAAACGTCCTTTATTATTTATTATGTTATTATTTTTGTCTGGGGATCTAGAATTTAAAACCAGGGCATTGCCAGTTACCATGAACATTCTGCCCATTTCTATAAAGTTTGGAGAAAACCTTGCTCTGAATGTTCCTAGTGACTAACTTTTAAAATACACTTTTAAATCTCATTATTGAATATATTTTAATACATTTATAGATAATATATTATAAACATACATAAACTATGTATATATATGTGTGTTGATGTGTATATATGTATATGAGAATATATGCATATGTACACACATATACATATACACATATTTCTGAATTTCAAACCTTCATAATGACATATTTTTGACTAATAAAAGGAGGCTTGCTTAAGATTAGCTGTTGTTATAATAACAGAAGAAATGAATGAATGGTACTAATGAACTAGTTGTTCATATTTATTGTTGTTTCATATTTACCTGGCTCTTATTTCTTAAGAAGAGATCACTGGCAGAGGAAATATGAAGTGATTTTTAGAACACAGAGACCTCTCTGCTCTAGTTTAGACACTGGACTTAAATGTGGGGACTGAAAGTTCATTTTTCAGCAGTCTATCTTCTTTTATTAATTAATTAAATTTTATTTTTTGTGATAAAGAAAGGAGGAAATAAAATTGCATCTAAAAGATGGCCTCTACTTTTGAATCAGCTGCTTGCATCTGTCACTGACTTGCACATCCCTTGCTAAATATTTTCCTGTTTGTGGAAGCATGTTGAAAGGATTTCACAAGAGTGCTGGCCATCTCTCTTGTGGCCTTTCCTATATTTTATTGTCTGCTCTCACTGATAAGAGATGCCTGTGTAATGGGGTTGGGGGGAAAGGGAAGGTGGTGAAGCCACAGGAGAGGACAAGTCAGAGAAGGCTCAAGCTATAGAACATTTTTCTACTTTGAATAATTTGCTGGGTTTGCTCATCAATGCCCCTTTTCACCCCAGACTATTGCTTTTGGTACTTCTTTATAGCACCAACTCTTTAGTTCTCCTTTATAAGGTAATGGGTGAGCTTTTATGTCTTAGACTTCCTAATTTCTTTCAAAACTCAGTTTAAACACCATTTTTTATATGGAGATCCCTATTATTATAAATAATGAACTCTTTCCCCTTTCCCTCCTTGACTCCCACCAGATCACACTATTCAAATTCATACTTGTATATTTCTATTGCATTGGACCATATTTTCCATAATTACAATTTTGAATAGTGTGAATTTGAATACAAGTGACTTAGTGTCACATGAAGTCTATCCTATCCCAATTCCCTCCCTAGTATCCCTCTCTCTTTAATTTATCTATTATTTATTTCACATAATACTACATTTATTTATATGCATCCTATCCTCGCTCATTGAATGTAAGCTTCTTGATGGCAGGGCCTGTTTCATTTTGGCTTTTAAGTCCTGACCCAGCCCAAATTAGGCATTTAATAGATACTTGTTGATGGATCACTTCCAAGATCAAATATAACACTCTTTGTTTGGCTTTCAAAGTCCTTCATAAACTCCCACCCAACCCCGACTTTTCTAGTCTTCTCATACCTTATTCTCCCTCATGTATTCTTTGCTACAGGTAACACTAATTTCCTTGTTGTTTCTTAGATAAGACATTCCATCTCCTGACTTTGGGCATTTTCATTGTCCGTCCCCCATACCTGCAATTCTCTCCCTTCTCATTTCCATCTCATGGTTTCCCTGGTATTTTTCACTAAATTGAATTATGGTAGGATACTTTATATCTCTGAGCTCCAATTTCCCTGTCTAACATGGAGACAATAATACATTTAGGTTTCCATCCTCCCAGAGTTGCTGTGAAGATCAAATAAGATAGTGCATGGTAAATGCAAACATTCAAGCACTGCTGAAATGTCAGTTATCATCAGTCAATCCCACCTTCTGCAAGAAGCCTTTCCCATTCTCTTCAATCTCAGTGCCTTCCCTCTGAGATTAAGCCCAATTTATCCTGAATTCAGCTTATTTGTACAGAGTTGTTTGCAAATTGTCTCCATGAGAGACTGAGCTCCTTGAGAAAAGATTTTTTTTTGGCCTTTCTTTGTCTCCTTAAGGCTTAGCACAAGTCTGGCACATAGTAGGGGCTTAATAAATGGCTATTGAGTGACAGATGATAACTGATATTTCAATAGTGCCAGAAGGTTTACATTTACATATACCATCTTATTTAATTCCCACACCAACTCTGAGGGGATGAAAATGATGTGTTATTATCTCAATTTTAGTGAAGTATCTCAGCCATAATTCAATTCAGTTCAGTATTTATCTAATGCCTACTATGTATGACACTGTGAAAGGTTTTTCGGATACAAAGACAAAATGAAAAACTGACCCTGACCTTAGAAAACCTACATTCTACTTATAACTAGGACAGAGATGAAATTTGAACCTAAGAACCATGTTTACTTCTCATTGGAAACATAAATGGGTACGGGCAAAAGGGAGAGGAGAGGAAAGGGAATAAGCATTTACATAATACTGCTTATGTTCCAAGCACTGTGCTAAGGTACTTCACAAATATTATTTCATTTGAACTTCACAGCAATCTTGTGAGCTAAGTGCTATTATTATCCCCATTTTACATTTGAGTAAACTAAGGCAGACAGTGCCCCAAAGTGCCACAGCCAAATTTGAACTCCAAACATCCTGAGCTCCTCCACTGTACGATCTAGCTGCCAAAGTTAGAATATAGGACAGAGCTTCTGCTCTATGTCACAAGATTTAGGGGCATTCACAGTACTTGCGTGTTTTTAGCAGCATATAGGTAACAGAAATTTAACACCCAATTCTCAAAAACCATTAATTAAAATGGGAAGCTGTCTGCCTGTCTTGGGTCTCCTTCCCAATATGGGTCTTTGAGCTCCCTCCTCATAAGAAGGGAATTTGTTGTCCTGGTCCTAGATGCAAATATCAGCCTCTCATCACTAATACTTACTGAGCAGGGACTCTTCTGGGGCAAATCACTTATCCCTTCTATCTCCTTTCTTGGCTTCTAGCACCTCCCCTTAGCTCTGGGACTTACTCTTCATGGGGCATTTACAAGATCATTGCTGGACTTCTTGACACCCCTGATGTTTCTAAGGCTGTTCCTTTTGGGGCTTTTCAAAGGCTGTTCCTTGGGGATTCACTGAAGAGGAGTCTTTACTAATAGTCGCACTCCTGAAACAATCTCATTGACTACAGAGACAGAGAAAGGCAGAATGTGATTCCCCTTAGGAAATTCTTGGATGCTCAAATGGCGGCTGCTGTGATTGGTGCAGCAGTATCTCTTTAGAAAATACCGAAGGGAAGCTGGAAACCCTTTGTTAGACAGGCTCATATGTGCAACCGTTTCCAGGCTGGCCTGTTAAATGGCTGTGTGTGCTCTTACATCACCAGAAATGTTTCTGTGTGTCTTGAAGTTATATCGGAGCCTTTTCCTCTCTCCTGCCGTCTGTTCTGTTTTATTCTGTGATGTCTGCAGATTCCTGGAGGACTTTCTCATTGGAGAGGCTTGCTCTTAGAATGCCCCAGGGATAATTCCTGAAGTCTGTCTTCATCTTCCCCTGCTCTTTTCATTGTTGGTGCATAATGAATTTTTTCTTGGCTGTTCAAGGGCCAGTGTTAAAGTCTGACACCTAATGTTGTTTTTGCTATGGGAAACCTGAAGATTAATAGCAATTAGTGTTCATAACCACCCTGAGAAATTAAAGCTAAAAGCAACCAAAGGATCTCCAAGGGTAAGGTTGTTAGAAGATTTTACTGTGAGGGGTGGGAGAATAAAAGACCAATTCAGCTTTGAAACTAGAGCTGATATTCACTGGAAAGACCAATGGTAATAAATTTGGTAGGGTCATAAATTGCTATTATTGTTATTACATTATTAAAAGAGAAGGAGTCTGGCGTCGGAGTTAGGAAAACAAGAGTTGTAGTTGAGTCTACATATGTTGATTGTGAGATCTTGGACTTGTCATTATAAATGATTAGCTCAAATTACATTTTAAGTAGCTATAGATTAGGTTGTATAATCTATGAGGCAATGCAAGACTTTAAAAGTCAGGCCCAGTAATTTTTGATGATTATAATCTCTCTTTTGTTCCTATTAGCTAATCAAGAAGCATTGATTAAGCACTTGATAATTTTTTTTTTCCTGGACTAGCTAAGAAATACAAGAACTGGTATTTGCCCACAAGAAACCTGAAATCTATTTGGAATGAACTAGGCAGAATTCTTTGAAACTGGTTCATTTGCTGATGGAAATAAGACACTACTTTGTATAATAAAATCACAGACACATTGTCAGATAGGACGTTAGAAGTCATCCAGTCTAACCTGAATAAGGACCTGGTCCCCAATGTGACAAGTGATAAGTTTGACTTTGCTTGAAGACTTTTAGTAAAGAGACCTTCTCTCTCCTAGTGCAGACCATTTCCCTTTTAGATAGCCAAAATTATTAGGCAATTTTTTTGTTATATCAAGCCTGAGTATGTCTCTTTGTAACTTTCCTCTGAAGTTCTTAGTTTTGCCCTCTGAAATCAAGCAGAACAAATTGAATCCATTTTGGCATGAATATTTGAAAATAGCTGCCATATTCCTTTGAACTCCATTCTTAAAGAATTCCAGTTCCTAAAAGCAATCTTCATATGGCATGAACTGATGGCCCTTCTCTATGCTGATTTCTCTTCGTCTGTTCTTTACAGCATAGCTTATCATTAAGGATAGATACTGGACTTCTTATTTATTCTTCCCTCGTTGAAGAAATACCTTCTTATGAATGTAGATCAGCACTTCCTCTAAGCTTTCTAGTCGAAGTTGAGTGCCACTGAAAGGTTAAATCATTTGTTCAGGGACACATAGTACATGCCCTAGGCAGATCTTGAATCCAGCATCTGTAATATGAAGCATCTAGTCAGTGGTTCTCAAAGTATGGTCTAGAGAATCCTGGGCATCTCTGAAACCCTTTTAGAGGGTCTACAAATTCAAAAATAGTTTTTATTTCCAATATAGTAAATGTCTATAAATATAATCCAGAAAAACAAAAACGCTTTGGAGAGATCCTCAATAATTTTTAATAGGATAAAGATACTGAAAACAAAAGTTTGAGAAGATGGTCCAGTGGATAGCCTTTTGGATATGGAATTGGAAATATCCGAGTTCAGATCTTGCCTCAAATATTTACTAGTTATAGGGCAAGTCACTTAGCTGTTGCCTTCCTCAGCTATCCTAAAATGAGGATAATAATAGCATCTGCCTCTCAGGAGTGTTATCAGGATAAAAAGATACTATTTGTAAAATCTTAAAGTGCTATGTAAAAGGTAGTTAAATATTTTTTATTATATACATCAATTGTTACAGACACCCACAATTGAAAAGTATTATACGCATTTATTATCACCTAGTAGATAAATTGTGCATACACAGGAATACATGGGAAAATATCTATATCTATCTATATCTATATCTATATCTATATCTATACACACATATGATTATGGGTATATATGCATATAGATACATACACACGTGCATATAGGGATGTGAAAATATACATATGATGTCTTTGTCCTTAAAGTATATAGAATATAGTGGGAAAGATGAGGCTTACAAAATGAAAGAGAAAAATAAAATTAGAAACTTATAACAATGCAAAAAATTGTACAAATTATACATAATTTTAAATTTAATGACAAATTGCTTGGAGAAGATTAGAAGGGAGAAGATCATTATAAGTTAGAGTTATCACAAAGATTTAATGGAGGAGATGAGTCTTGAGTGGCATTTGAAGAAAGTTTTGCCTGTTCTTGGTCCTCCAGGACCTTCAGCCCTCCATGCCCATTGTCTCTGTTTTCCCAGCTACTATACTTCTGCCTTTGTTTATTTTGCTTCCCCTTCTTGGTAACTGTGATTTAGTTTCATGCTGTTATGTTTCTGCTATCCTACTACAGGCTGCAGCACAGTAGGCTGGTACCCACAAAAAATGGCAGAAGCTTTCCCTAGTGCCAAGTATATAGGGTCAGCAGAGAATTTGAGGGAACTTAGCCCAATGGTGTTCATCGAAATGTTAATAAATGGCCAACACCTGAATTCAAATTCTCTCTTACAAACTTAATGGTTATGTGAGCTTTATATAAATGTTGTTAAAAAAAAAAGAGATTGCCTGAATCTTTCCTTCTATTCACCTACTTTTCTAAGGTCAAAAAACTGCTCTTAAGTCAACCGACGGTCCCCATTTTTCTCTCTCTCAGGCCGTCCTTTGGCACCAGGTGCACTCTCCCCCCAGCTCTCCAGGTACCCACCTGCACTCGACTTTCTCCCCTGATGCCAAACTATTCCCCGCCACCCTCCCTTCCCATGATCCCTTCCTCCTGTTTGAGGGCACAGCTGGGTTCCTGGCACCAGTCCTGCTCCCCATCTCCTTGGGTGCCTCTCTTTGGGCTTTCCAGCCACTGTTGTCACAGGCCCAGGCACACATATGATGTTTCAATGACATGGGTTTCTCCTCTGATCAGAGCTGAAAACGATGCAGCTGAGACCCAGGCTGGCTTATAAATTAGCAAAGCCTTCTTTTAGCCAGTTGGGCAGGAGCGAGCAAATAAAGCACGTCGGCAGTCTTTGCCACAGTTTTGAGCTTGAGCGTTCTAAGTAAAGGGCTGTGTGTGTGCTTGGGGAGGAGAAAACAACATCTTTCACACTTTGCCATAACGAAGAGGAAAGCAATTCCCGTTGTCATTGTTGGGTCTCTGCCAGTTTACTCCTACTCTCTTAATAAAAGGGTGGAGGGTGAGGTAGTGGAGGAGAAAGAGGAAGAGGACTTTTGCATTCCTGTGGTATTAATTTCTAATGTAAACATTGCAAATAGGCCCAGGAGGCAGAGTGTTTTCAGTGGAAATACGACTGGACCTGATGCAACAGTGTTTTCTCTCATGGCATTTCCACTTTACAATAGAAAAAAAAAATGTTTCCATGCAGGCAGTTTCAGTTCCAAGTATGGTCTTAACAAGTATTTTTTACAAATACCACCAGATCCAAAAATACAACTACTATGGAAATTTTAGAAAACTTAGAGACATGTTGAACACATTGAAATATATACACACTATTAGCAAGTCATCAATTTAAATTATATTTTCTGTTACATGGCCCAATTAGAAGCACCTCAATGGTATAATGGATAGCATGCGGATCTCCTGTCAGGAAGATGTGAGTTTAGATCTAATCCTGGTCACTTAGTAACCATGTGACCCAGAGAAAGTCACTTAACTGCTGCCTGCCTCAGTTTCTTTATCTGTAAAATGGGAATGATAATACCATCTACCTACCAGAATTGTTATATCAAATGAAATAATATTTATATGGAACTTTGCACATCTTAAAGTGTTTTATCATGATGATGATGATGCTGTATCTCTCACATAATCCTCCATTCCTCTACTCAGGACTTTTTTTTTTTTAATTGATTATCTTCTAGGTTTAGAATGCTTACAAATTTCTTTAGCTCCACATTTTGGTGTTCCTGCACCTTTTCATGACATTTAAAGTTTCACCTCTTGTAAAAGGCTTTTTCCAATCCCCTTTATTTCTCTTCTGAGATTACTGTTTGTTTACACTGAATATGTTTTGTCTGTAAATCATTATTTGCATGTTTTCTCTACTATTGGTGTATAGGAGCTTCCTTAGGTCACAGATTATATTTCTGCCTTTGTATCTCTAGCATTTATTACATGCATTCTCTACCATTAGCATATGGGAGTTCTGTAGGTCACAGATTATATTTCTGCCTTTGTATCTCTAGCATTTATTACATGTTTTCTCTACTATTAGCATATGGGAGCTTCCGTAGGTCACAGATTATATTTCTGCCTTTGTATCTCTAGCATTTATTACATGCATTCTCTACTATTAGCATATGGGAGCTTCCGTAGGTCACAGATTATATTTCTGCCTTTGTATCTCTAGCATTTATTACATGCTTTCTCTACTATTAGCATATGGGAGCTTCCGTAGGTCACAGATTATATTTCTGCCTTTGTATCTCTAGCATTTATTACATGCATTCTCTACTATTAGCATATGGGAGCTTCCGTAGGTCACAGATTATATTTCTGCCTTTGTATCTCTAGCATTTATTACATGCATTCTCTACTATTAGCATATGGGAGCTTCCGTAGGTCACAGATTATATTTCTGCCTTTGTATCTCTAGCATTTATTACATGTTTTCTCTACTATTAGCATATGGGAGCTTCCGTAGGTCACAGATTATATTTCTGCCTTTCTTTGTATCTCTAGCACTTAGTACAGTACCTGGGGCAGAGTAAGCTCTGGTTGTTGTTCAGTCATTTCAGTTATGTCTGATTCTTTCTGGCTCCATTTGGAGTTTTCTTGGCAAAGATACTAGAAAAGTTTGTCATTTATTTCTCCAGCTCATTTTATACATGAGGAAACTGAGGGAAAAGGAGTTAAGTGACTTGTCCAGGCTCATACAGCTAGGAAGTGTTAGAGGCCAACCAGATTTAAACTCGGGGAAATGAACCTTCCTGACTCCACTGCATGACCTAGTTGTCCATAATAAGCACTTAGTAAATACTTTTTTGATTGCCTCACTGACTATTATGTCACTGGCAATGCTTAAGTAGCCTAGTTGGAGGAGCCTGGAGTTCCTGTTTGAGTGTCTAACTTTCAGCACTTTCATTCAGCATCTTGGTGAAACTTGTCTAGAATAAGTGCTAATTACTTCATTCCACTCATCATGGGTTTCACTTTCTGGTCCTAGGGCTGTGGTGTTTTGGTTTCCAGCAAAAGGGGAGGGTGGAGGTAGGGTTGGGTTAATAATGAAACTTATACACGTCCTTGGTTCATCTTGACCTTTTGCCATCTCGTTCCAATATTGTGTGCCTAAACTTCTAAAAAAAAAAAGTCCCTACTTTTGTCTTTTTTTTTCGGGGGAGGGGGGAGCAGGGAGTGGTAATGTGTGTTGAATGGGTGGAGTTTAGGCAATTTTTAGAAAGTCAGACTTATCATATGTTTTCCCCTTTGCGTAGGAACATCACTAACTCCCTCATCATCTCATGATATCATTAACCACAAGAGACAAGTGCAAATCATCTATCTGCTTTTAAGATAAAAAGAACTATGGAATTACGTGACCTTAACAGACTCCAAGTTGGGGACTTCCATATTCATCTGAATTTCTAGAAAAATGACTCAATTCTCTCAAAAAAGTTTTTTTTCCTTCCTTGTTCTAGATAACCTTTCTTTTCTGTATACTAATTTCTGATTGTTTTTACTCTTTTTAGAATTTAAAATTATATCCTAGTATTTGGAATTTATGTTCTAAGGATTTTTTTCAAATCAATCATTTTTTTCTTACCAGATTTTATTTCTTTTGTTTTTATGAAGATAACCAATATCCCTGTCTATTCATGTAATTCCTACTCTTGTTCTGGCTCCCTTGACCTACTGAAATAGACTCCTAATTGGTCTTTTTAAAATATCTCTCCATTCTAATCTAACCTTCAAACATTTGCCAAAGTAATTTTCCTAATTTGTTGGTTCAACTGTGCCCCCTTTTCCTTAATCAATACTTCTAGAATCAAATATAAACTTTTCTTTTTGGCAGTTAAAGCTCTACACTGCCTGCACACTTCCTATATTTCCAGTTTTCTTACATATTACTCTTCCTTAACATCCTCTATGGTCCACCCATAGATTCTTATAGGCTCTTCACTGAAGATACTACACCTCTTATCTTTGGGTATTTGCAGAGAAACATAGCTAGTAAATGTGATCTTGTCTCTAATTTTGTTTATCTGTATGAATGTAACTTCTCTGAAAAGCAGTTTCCTCATTTAAAAAATGTTAATTGTTATTCTTATCCACCTTCTGTAGTTGTTATGAGGATCAAATGAGATAATGCATGTATAAAAATACCATTGTCCCCCACCCCTAAAATTTAAGCCTAAAGATGAAATTAACCAACTGACAAGCATTTATTAAGTGCTTTTTGTGTGCCACAAATACAGGATCTGGGAATACCAAGATAAAAATGAAGTAATTCCTGCTCTTGAGGAGCTTGTATCGTATGTAGGAAGAGTAAATGAAGGGAGAATGGTAACATTAGTGGAAGACATTAGGAAAAAGTAAAGGGAATCTTAAATATTGAAAGTATGATTGTTTCATTCAGAGAAGACAGAGTCCAGAATTAGGAATGATAGAATTCAGTTCAATAAGCATCCATTAAGTAGCTATTATATAGAAGACACTGTGCTAGGTGAGGAGGTGAGGAGACAGAAAAATGAAATTTAGCAATCCTTGTCCTCAGTAAGATCATACTATAGAAGAGGAGATAAGACATGCAAATCCCACTTCCCCCAAATCCCCAAACCTATAATAAAAATTATGTAATAAGTGCAAGGGCAGAATCCATATAAATAATTTTCAGAAACTTTAGAGATATCATTCGCATTTAAGCAAAGTAGGGCAAACTTCTTAGGAGAGTTAGGACTCAAAGTTGGATTTTTCTTAGATGGAATTTGAGGTAGTCTCTTTCAGGCATAAGAAATATGTGAGCAAAGGCATGGGAATGAAAATGGGGAATGCTGTAGTTTATATCTGATGCAATTTGAAGTGAATGAAGGGAAGGATTACAGAGAGAACAAGTTTGTTATTTTATTATTATAACAGCTAGTTTTGTCATGGGAAAGAAATTGGAGTCAAAGAAGGTGTTCATGAATTGGAGAATGAGTAACCAAAATATGGTATATGGATATAATGGAGAACTATTGTGCAAATACATAAAAATATTTATTAAGCTCTTACTATATCCCAGGAACTCTGTTTGCCTAGTTTTTTCATCTGTAAAATAATCTGGAGAATGAAATGGCAAATCAGTATCTGCCAAGAAAACTCTAAATAGTGTAACAAAGAGTTAGACATGACTGAAAGACAAAATATACCAGGCATTATGATAAATCCTGGGGATACAAGCAAACAAAATGGTCCCTGCTTTCAAGGAGCTTAAATTTCTACTGGAGAAAGGTAACACATAAGGAGAATGATGGAAATTGGAATTAGGGGAAGGAAAAGAACTCACCTTTGTTCATGGAATGGAGATGGCAGGAAATAACGTGGTAGCCTGGGGAGGAAGGGGAGAATGCCTCTAGCATGAGATAAAGCAGGAAAGGTAGTTTGGAGGCAAATGATGTGGAGCTTGAGTCAGTATTTATTTATTTTTTTTTACAAGACAATAGGAGCCATTGATGGATTTGATCAGGAAAGTAATATGATTAGAATGATTAAGGAATTATCTTTAGCAATACTATCCTGACAGCAATGCCATTAGATTGAAGTGAATCTGATGAAAGAGAACATATATAGAAAAGGGAGCAATAATGTAATGAGGTAGAGGAATCAATAGAGACAGTAATATGACTGTATACAGATAAACAGAGGGCTTTAAAAGGGAACGACCAAAAGTTTTAAACTTGGCACCCTTATTTTAAGAGTGTCAGTTAATTTTCATTTCTCACAGCATTCTCATTTCATACAAGTGTTAATGGAGAGGGTGCATCACTGGCTCACACCTTCTGGAGCACAGCATCTGGGAAGACAGGTATAGTGTGAGGAGTCCAAGAATGCAGTTTGCATTCTTGCAAAGTAATTATTGTTGGATGTCTTGCTGTTTAAAAACATGTTTCTAACATAGTTCTTAGAATAAAACTTAAAAAAAAACCTCACCAATTCTCACCTGTTGAACAAGAAATTACTAATTGTAAGATGAATAAAATAATGGTTCCCTTTAAAAATGGAATATGCTTCCTCTCTGTTTCTTCTTGTTGGCATTCTCCCTATCTTTCAAGGCCTTCTTCTTTTGTAGAACCATCTTTGATCATCCCAAATTAAAATTATCTAGGGATTATCTAGGAATTCAAGACAGAAGGAACCTTGGATATCATTTAGTCTTATCCCTTTAGTATGACTTAATTTACAGATAAGGAAAATAAGGTATAGAGAGGGAAGTGATTTGTTTGTCCAAGGTTGAAGGCATAGGTTGTAACAGAGCTGAGATTTAAAAATAAGTCTTTGGTTTCCAAACCTGAGCTCTTTCCACTATACCAACCTTAACTCTAAATGTTTCCATTTCATGTTCTAAAAAAATCTTTATGTAGTTATATTCTTGTACATTTATCATGCTCTCATCACCCAAATAAATTAAAAGAAAACAATTAAACCTAAAAAAGTTTCCTTCAAGCTTACAATTGCACAACCTAAGCCCCCACTAGTTACAAGACTTAAACTCCCATACACAGGAGAGGCTTAGAAGCAAGAGCAACAAACAACAGTATATTTATATATGTCTATGTATTTTCTTGCCTTGTCATATTTGAATATCTAAAAGTAAGTGGAAATCAGAATCAAAGGTATGAGTTTGTATTCCACTTCTGCTATTTACTATTTGGATAATACAAGCAACTTCCCTCTCCTATCTGTGCCCTGATGCCTCTTTTGTATGATGAAAAGATTGAGCAAATTATTTCTAAGGCTGATTTCAGTGCCTGCTCTTATGGTTTTAGATACCTCTTTGACTTAATACTGATGTTTCTACTCCCGTTATGATTGCTTTTCCTTTATAGGAGGAAGAAACTCAGACCACTTATATTGTTTTCATTATATAAAATGTGATAGAATTATAGTTTGCCAATATTTTTTTGTTAGGGAAGATGTTTAAGGATTATTTTTAGTGCTTTTTCCTTGTGTCAGACTATGAAAAGGAGTTTATTATAACTGGTAAAAAGTAAAGTAAGACATAGATACCTAAACTTCATAGACAATGGGTACAGTAAGATAAAATTTAAAAACTAATACTAAAATAAAGCAGAATACATTAGAATTAAATTCATGACTAATGTTCATTCCAGAGGACTAATGATAAACCATACTTTATTTATTTATTTATTTTGATTGAGAGGTGATGGATTACAGGCTTAAAATGTTTCATGTTTTCAAACATAGTTCTTAGGTCAGTTAATTTTGCCCATTTTTCTTTATAATAAAAGAAGGATGTGTGTGTGTGTGTATGTTGGAGTCGCTTATTGGGAGATCATTCCCATAAAAAACAAAAATCAACATTAAAAATTTAAAAACAAATACTCTTATAAGTATCACTGAAATTTGTGAAGTGACATATTATTGTCAATTTTCATGGTCAGGTATACTTTATTCAAATTGAATAAAAGGACCAGTGGATGAGTATTGTATATCAAGAATTCCTGGATAGAAGTAATAAATAAAAAGGAAACAGAAGTACTATGGAAAGTACTTAGGTGAAGAATAAAGGAGAAAGCAGTGGAGAAAATTTGTGCTGGGTATATACCTTGGACTACTTTGCCAAAAAAAGGACTATGAATGTTAAATTCTGAAAGAAAATCATAGCATTGGTTTAGAAGGTAGACACTGTAGTGATGAAAAAATTTAATCATCTACAAATCTGGCGTTAGGTCTCTCTCTGATGTGAGCATCTTAAAATTTCTTGACTTGCTAAAAATGATTCTTCAGAGATAGAGGAAGCAACACAAGGATCTGGATACTCTTTTCTCATTCTAACTGAAAAAGAAAAAATGATTGCAAAAGTAGAAGTAGATGCTACCTGGAGAGCAAGTGAGCCTGCACCTTAGAATTTATGATAGCTAAGGAGAAGGTGGCACAGTAAATAGAACATTAGGCTGGGGATGAGGAAGACTTTTGAGGGTGATTACAAAACAAATTACACAATCTTATAAGAATAATATCAAGAACTCTTAAAGCCTGGAATGAACTGGGGTGTTTGATGAATCCTAAAGATTAATTTTTAGTATGTAAAGTCAGATCCTATATTGAAATTTTGTTCATATTCTTTCCTTGAATTTTGAAATTCACGGACCCAAAGTCTAGGATATATGTTAGAGTCCACTCTCTATTCTTTGAATGTTTCCTGTCCTCTCCAGCTTTTGTGCCTTATTTGATTCATAATGTTTCTTAAACATGAAATCCTTGTCCTTCTGCTAGGTATGGTCTGACTATAATAGAATGTGATTGGATTATAACTTGTCTTTACATTCCTTCCCCTTTTGTTTATATAAATACAGCTTGTGCTCATAACTTTTTTGCACTATAATATAATACTTTGGACTCACTTCTGGCTTGAAATCTGCTTGTAGTTGTAGGCTGTCCCATATAGTGGAAGTATACCAAAGTTGGTGTTAGAAGACCTGTATTTGAAGGTCAGTTTGCCCGCTTACTTACTATTTATGTATTGCTGGGTAAATCACATCAGGTCCTTTAGATCTCAATTTTCTTTTCTAAAATGGGGGAGGGAAGTAGGTTAGTTGATCTTTAAGGACTCTTTTACCTTAAAATCCTATGTTCCTGTGAAAATCTCCAGGTGTTTTTTTTTCCTCTTTTTTCTCAAATAGACTATTTTTAAACTATCCTGTATTTGGGTAATTATTATTTTTTAAAACAAAATGAAGAACTTTAATTTATCTCTACTAAATTTTTTCTTATTAGAGTCAACCCCTTCTACTAGATTACTGTCCTTTTGAAGGAATAAATCATTTAAAAAGCACTTATGTGGCATGCACTATGCAAAGGACTGGGGATACAAATTAAAAGTTATACAATCTAGTAGTGGTAAAAAACACATATATGAGAATGATGGCCAGAGAAAGAAGTGTTTAGGGATAAAAAGGGTAGCCAATGGACATACACTTTCCAAATATGTTAGCTTTCCTTATTATCTTTGTGTTATCTGTAAATTTTAATGCATCTAAATTCTACTTTCAACCAAGTAATGATAAAACACTTTTGAATAGATTAAGAACTAGAATGGGATCCTGCAGCACTTGACTAGAGACCTCTCTTCCAGGTTTACATTGATCCTCACTAGTCCAATGGTTAATAGATTTAGAGTTTGAAGTAATCTTATAGGTTACAGAGTATAATCCCTTAATTGAGAAAATGCTTTAATGAGGAAACCAAAATGACTTGTCTGAGACCACTCAGGTAGCATTTGAGAGATATAGGACATAAACCCTAGTTTTCCCTGATTTCAAGTCCACCAATCCACTCAGACGTGCTATTAACCAGCCCTTATCTTTCCATCTTGTTCATGAAGTTATCACAAGAGATTTTGTCAGTCTCTCCTTCATATACTTAGCATTCTTATTCTTTTTTTTAATAATTATAGTTTATTTTTAACATTTATTTTTTTAATTGAAAAATTTGGGAATTTAAAAAATGTCCATTTGTTTCCTTCCTTTAGCCCCTTCTCATCAATTGAAAAGGTTGGCAATAGGATATCAATTCAAAATGTGTAGCTTTGCAAAACATACTTCTACATTAGCTATATTGAAAGAGAGAGAGAGAGAGAGAGAGAGAGAGAAGAGAGAGAGAGAGAGAGAGAGAAAGAGAGAAAGAGAAGAAAGAAAAGAAAGAAACAAGGAAAGAAAGAAAGAAAGAATAGCTATACCTAGAATTCTAGAACAGGATTTTTTTTTAACTTGGGGATTTATGAACTTATTAAAATTTTTTTTCATAATTGTATTTCAATATAATTGATTTCCTTTGTAATCCTCTGTATTTTACTTTATGCATTTAAAAACATTCTGAGAAGGCTTTTGCCAGACTGACCACCAAAAGTAATAGATACTTAGGCTTCTCCTTATCATTCATGTAATATGCTCTGTTTTCTATCTTCTGTGTCTTTCCTAATCCCAACCCTTAGCTCTGAAATTCTCTCACTCTGTTCAAGTCTGGCTTTTCCTTCATAGTACTTGCCTCACGACAAACCTGTGAGGAAGATTGGATGACCTTACTAAATATAATTTACCTCAGAGAATTGAAATAGCTTGCCTATGGACACAAATAAGTCAGAGAAAGGCTTTGGAGCCAGATCCAGGTTCAGATTGTGTCAAATATCTTCTAAATTCCTTTCAACTCTTTGGTTGAGTCTGGAGTTTTGTTATACATAGTAAGGAATGCACAGAAGTATATGGTATAGTCCAAGTCCATGAAGTATGAAAGTCCTAGTTGTGATTTCTTTTTCTTACAATGTAAATTTGTTCCTCCTTGTGACTTGACTATTTTTGTCTATGACATTGCCATTTACCAAGTCTTCCATGTTTTTGAAAGCTTGGGACTGTTTTTGACCTTTATCTCTCTTTTACCTCCTGTGTTCAATCAATATTGAATTCACCGTTGGCATTAATCACTTCTTTTTTATTTCTTCTGCTACTACCTTAATTGTTATTATTGTTAAACTATGTCTGACTCTTGGTGATCCCATGGGCCACATTGTCCATGGGGCTTTCTTGTCAAAGATATTGGAGTGATTTGCCATTTCCTTCTCCTGTACAATAAGAAAAGTTAATTCATAAGTTAAATGCCTTAGAATCACATAGCTAGTAAGTGTCTGAGATCAAATTTGAACCCAAGTCCTCCTGACTCTAGGTTCAGCACTCTATCCATTGTGCTACTTAGTTTTTTCCTACTACACTGGTACAGGGTCCCAATATTGGATCTTAATGTAATAAAATATGTAGTTGATAATTAGAACCATCCTAGTATAGCTCTTTAATTAATTATCAACTACCTGAATTTTTATCTTAGGGTCAAATAGGTCTTCCTATTGCTATTCTAACTCTATCCAGTTCATCCTGCCTAAGTCTATCAGAACATTCTGCTTTATACATACATCACACCATATCGCTCAAAACCCTTCCTTTGCCTGGTATTCAAAGCCCTCCTAAAACTAGTTAAATCCTCAGTCTTATTTCTCCTTTACATATATTTTTACATTCCAGGTAAATTCACACATATCTTAGACTTTCTTGCCTCCTTACCTTTGTCCGCACTTTTCCCTATGTCATAATGACTAAAGATTTGAGCTAAGGTGACTTAGGAGAGTGATTGGTACAATGGATAGCAGCAGGGAAGTCAGAAGGAGCAGGATTGGGAGGAAGATGGGATATTCAGTTTTGTGTTTATGGGACAATGGGGAGTCTAACTTGATTAGATTAGACTGGGAATGATGTCAACACTGTAGCTGGATCTGATACTTTACAGGCTATCTAAGATTAGTGGTAAAGGATTTCACCCTGGGCATTTATTGCTGAAAAAGGAGATAGGCTAGACTTATGGTAAAAGGGAGGGATGATGAATAAATATCTTGACTGCTACCCAGAAACTGTTAAAATTCCCAGAGCAAGATCTCTGAAACAGCAACTACATCCTTTATACAGGATTTATGGGATGATGTTGACAATGGTCACATAAGATAATAAGGAGCAGTTGGATGTAATCTGTTTGATGACAGGAGGGCTCCTATTTTAAGATCATGAATCTATTGAAGCATTTAGATTCATGTTGAGGAAATGATCTTCCCTAACAGACTACAAATAACCTTAGCCAGCTGTCTTAGAAATGGATTATTGATCACAAGAGAAACAGGAGAAGAATGTAGTTGATTCAGTGTAACCCCTTCTCTCAACTTCTAAAAATGATTCAAATGAACCAGTGGAGGTAGATTGGAAGTTTTCTTTATAGGTAGAGAAGGCAGGTTATTATTCATTTGAGAGATCTAGTAGACAGAGCCATAGATCAAAAGTCAGGAAAAACTGAGTCCAAAACCTTCTTCAGACACTTAATGGACATTTGACCCTGGGCAAGTCATTGACTTCATTTTCCTCATCTGCAAAATAGTCACAATAAAAGCACTTATCCTAGAGGGTTGCTGTGGGTGTCAAATGGAATAATGTATATAAAGTGCATTGCAAATCTTAAATGCCAGCTAGCTAGCAACTGCATTCTTACATCTTAAGTTCACGTGAGAGGCTGGCTAGTAGAAGTCATATCTGCCAAACACAACTACCATATGCCAGCAGAGTTATCCCTTGAAATATTAGCAAGTCATATTCAAAAGAGGATATTACAAAATGCCTTTTGTATTTTTAAAACAGGATCAGTGCTGCAGAAAGTGATATTGAACTATTTTTTCTACTGGTGAGTATATTCATTGGAAGATACTGGAGAATCAATACTTTCTTTTCTTTTTTTTTTTAAGAACTCTGAAAATCTAGGAAATTCATGATAGGCTTGTGTCAAAGCAAAGGAAGTAGAAAAACTAACTGTCTTATTTATTAATGAAGTCTAATCTTTCTCAGAGTCTTAAACAGTTTCCCTTGTTTTAAGGAAATACAAATCAATAAGGTCTTCCACATCTCCCATCCCCAATCCATTAAGTATGTTCTAGGTAATGAGTGCTTACCACTAAGTCCCTAAAAATAAAATCAAATTCGCTATGCAGGTTGATTAGTATTTTAAGGTTTTCAAACCAGGTCTATCACAACCAGGTATTTAGAAAGAAAGGGAACACAGTGTATATAATAACTAAAAAGGTTTTGTTGATCTGAGATGATCAGAACTCAGACAACACTTTCTTATAATAGCCCTGTAAAGTGGGAGGACAAATATTATTTTACACAACCTGTTGATAGTAAAACTGGGATTCAGAGAAAAAAGTGGTTTTTTTTGGGCATATTTTTTATGATAAACAATAAAAATCTGAGGCTCTCTTCACTCTTGTTGGAGATGTTATTTGAATTTGTGTCTCCTGACTCTGCATTTATCATTCTTTCTGCAGCATCAGGAACTCTGTCTTTATAGCAAGATTTATTTAAAAAAATATTACAGGAGAGAGGGAGAAGGAGGAGAGGGGAGAAAGAAAAAGAAGAAAAGGATGAGGGGGAAAGAGAGGAAGTAGTGGAGGGAAAGGGGGACTGAGAAGGGGAAGGGGAAAGAGAAAGAAAGGAGATAAAAATAGAAAGAAAAAATAGAAAAGAAGAAAGGAAAAGGAGAGAGAAAAGAGTGAAAAGAGGAAGAAGGAAAGATATTTGATGTATCTGAAATATGAATCATAAAACTGGCAAGAATTTGTCTAAGATGTGAATCTGTAATTGCATACTAAAATTCCAGGTCAGTTCAGTGCCAATTTTTGGGGTCAGTTTTTAATTCAGAAAAAAAGATCACTCAAATTGTTATTTTGGTATCATGTGCAGCAAGAATTTAAATATTTCAGTTCTTTGATTATTTTTGCACTGTATCGATTCATCCAGTGAGGTAGAAATCAGACAAAAATTTCTTTTATTTTTTCTATGATAGAGATGTTGTTATTGGGTTTGATACTGGAATTTCTAGAAATACATTTATTAGCTTATTTTGTAACTTGTTTTTTGGTTTTCCTGTTTGTAATACATTCTGTTAGGGTACTACACTTTCTTTCCCATCTGACTCATTGCTCTGGAAATGACTGGACTATTGTGAATAGAAAACTGGGTCTTTACATTTTAATTAAACAACAGAAAGAGAACCTATAGGGGTGCGGGTGGGAGTGGGATGTGGAGTGGAGTGAAGTGGGGGAAGGGGGAGAAAGTTTTAGAAGTCAGATATCTTATTTGCCAGTGTAATGGGAGGTGGGGCAATTAATTCCCCTTGTTGGAGAGGCTGCATCCACAGAGATATGATGACTAATGCTGCTGGACTTGAATTCTGATCAGTTAACTACATAATGAAAAGCCAGTCTTTCATTTTGTTCTAGTTCCTTTTTTTTTTTTTTTTCCTGTGAGTGAGAAAATGCTGTCAAAGTAAGGGCTTTGTATACTTTTTGTCCTATTTTCTTAGGTCATGATTATGATCTTATGCACTTAAAAAGATCAGAATAAGGAGCCACCAGAAGTCTGACATTCAAAGTCCATCCTAGGTTTTACCACCAGCTTTTTTTCCCCTTGATTTTCCCTCTCAAAGGAACAGACTGCCCAGCATCGAAGCTTAGAAGAATGATTTCAAGTTTTAACCAAAAGGATTCACCCCTATTGGTAGTCCAGACCTGGATTAATCCAGTTGCTATATCACATTTGAAAATGAAGTTGGTATAATAAATGCTATGCAAAAATTACTTTCAGTCTGATCCCAATCTCCTTAGGGATAGAGTTAGTATAAAGTGTTCCTCCACATGTTGGGGGAGGGATGTTTTGTAACTAGTGTTATATCTATCTATCTATCTATCTATCCTATCTTCAAGGGAAATGTTCCTTTGTAAAAGCTAATTTAAATTAATTGGCTAAATGAAAACAGGGTAGCAATCCTTGTCAGTTAATCTTGGGGAGAATACACCAGCTAAGTGACTCATTTTAGAAGAATCATTTTCACTGCCCCACTTAGATACCCTGAAACACTGAAGGAGAGACAGAACCCGTTTTGCTCTAAGAGAGTGAATGCAGAATATTGCTACCAGGACATATTCAGCTAGTGGTAAAAACAAAATTAAGAATAGAATATATATATATATATATATATATATATATATATATATATATATATATAAATATATAAATATATATAATATATATATATATATATATATATATATATATATATATATATATATATATATATATATATAATATATATATATATATTTGTGTGAACTCCCTGAAATTTGAATGTTCACATTGGGTCTTCCTACCTCACTGAATACCACCCTAAAGGAACAACATACCTTGGGAGTAAGTTAGTATAAGCTGAAGTTTCCAGAGAATTAGTTTAAGGCTTACCAAACATTTTTCTTACATCAGATCTGTGAACTAGAGGTAGTTCACAATTATTTTTTTTTTCCCTGAGGCATTTGGAATTAAGTGACTTGCCCAGGTCACACAGCCAGGATGTGTTAAGTGTCTGAGTCACATTTGAACTCAGCTCTCCTGACTTCAGGGCTGGTGCTCTATTCACTACACCAACTAGTTACCCCATTTGTTAAATTTGTTAAATGTGGTACTTCATTTAACTGACAAGGAAGCTGAGATAGAAGGCAGATAACAAACTTGCTCAGGGTGATAAAACTTATCAGTCACTAGTGGAGTGAGGATTTCAATCCAATTTGATTGACTTCAAAGCCAGACTCCTTTCCACTGTGTTATGCTGAATTTTCTGTATTTGTTTGTAGAATCACAGGTTTGGAGTGAGAAAGGAGTCTCAGAGGTCACTTAGTCAAAAACATCTTTTTTAGTAAACTCAGAACTGAGGCTGGGAAAGGAAAAGTGGCTTACCTTATTCAGGGAGTAAGCAGCTGAGCTAGGATTTGAACTGAAATTTTCTGACTCCCAGTTCAAAGCTCTTTACATTATACCATGCTGCCTCTCCTCTGCCTTGGAATCAAATTTTTGTTAACATTTACCAAAAGCTTTGATACATTTCATATAAAAAAGTCCAAATGAGCTTCGTAATGGGCTGCTCCATATCTTGCAACAAATATTCTTCTCTTCTTTTTTAGTTTGGGGAGGGAGGAGGGCTGGCAAGGTTCTCAAAATAAAACTAATCCATTGCCACAAATTGACTGCTGTATTTATCTTTGACACCCTGTGCTATCAAAATTCTTAAGGCCCCACAGCTGACTTCAGCAAACAAATTTAACAGCCTAGTTAAAGCCAAGTAGTTTTACAGAATAGCTACAGCTTCCTTCCTTCCTTCCTTCCTTCCTTCCTTCCTTCCTTCCTTCCTTCCTTCCTTCCTTCCTTCCTTCCTTCCTTCCTTCCTTCCTTCCTTCCTTCCTTCCTTCCTTCCTTCCTTCCTTCCATCCTCCCTCCCTTTCTCCCTCTCTCCCTTTCTCTCTTCTTCCTTTCTTCCTTTCTCTCTCTCTCTCTTTCTCTATTTCTTTCTCTCTCTCTTTCTCTCTTTCTCTCTCTTTCTTTCTTTCTTCTTTCTTTCTTTCTTTCTTTCTTTCTTTCTTTCTTTCTTTTCTTTCTTTCTTTCTTCTTTCTTTCTTTCTTTCTTTCTTTCTTTCTTTCTCTATTGCTTTTTTCTTTCTCTCTCTCTCTCTCTCTTTCTTTCTTTCTTTCTTTCTTTCTTTCTTTCTTTCTTTCTTTCTTTCTTTCTTTCTTTCTTTCTTTCTTTCTTTCTTCTCTCTCTTTCTTTCTTTCTTCTTTCTTTCTTTCTTCTCTCTCTTTCTTTTTTCCATTCTTTCTCACAACCAAGAAAATTTAGGGAGACAATTAGCAAACAATAAGTATTTACAGACAATATAATCTCAAAATTGCCTATATACATTCCATCTACTGCTATTGCAGTTAAAGCAATAATAGTAGTCGGACATGCATCCTAAAACAATTGTGTTTTTTAAACTCAATGCTACTTTTATAGCATTGTTTTGGGTTCCTTTGCGCCAGAACAGAGGTAATTTAAATTTCATGTTAAATTACAGTTTTCAGTTACATTTCCTTCTCCCCTTAAATGATCTATAGCAAGAATTATACCAATAAGTAATGATGGAATGTTGAGAATGAGAGAGTCAGAGAGACAGACAGACAGACAGACACACACACACACACACATACAGAGACAGAGAGAGAGAGAGAGACATTGAAATGGAGTGAAAGCAGACATAAACATAAACAGAAATAGAGAGAAGACAATTATTTACAAAAAAATTGAGTATTTTTTCCCATTAACTTCAGCCTCCAAGGAAACCTTTTGATATGTTTTATCTTTTTAAGTTTAATGATATACAGACATAAAAACTCAGAATTTTCATAAAAACTTTCATGGGAATGTGCCTTATCATTTATTGCAACTTCAGTACCTTTGAGGCCATGATTTTATTAATTTAATTACTTCAATCAGGACCAATTCTTGCCTTCTTATCTTGGTGGGATCCTTGACTATGTCTTTTCTATAAACCCTGCAGAGAAGCTATGTGGAATATGCTAGAGCCCTGCCTCTGTTTCTCTTAATAGTTTTTCAGTGTAATACTTGGGCTTTTCTTCTCTTATTCCTCTCCTTTACTGCACATCTGCCTCCATTTCCTGGTCATAATTGTTAATTTAAAGAAGTTGATGCTTTATGTATCACTGAGGATGCAGGGGAATATAATACCTTTGATTTCTATAGAGTATTAAGACTTCCATGGAATTCAATTTCTTGGGAGAGCTGCGGCAAAATGAATAGAATGTTGACTCTGGAATCAGGAGAACCTAAGTTCAAATTTGACCCCAGACATTTTATCATATGTATGACCCTGAAAAAAGTCATTTAACCCAGTTTGCCTGACTTTCCTTATTTATTAAATAAGCTGAAGAAGGAAATGGCAAACCACTCCAATATCTTTGCCAAGAAAACCCTCAATGGAGTCACTAGAGTCAGGCAGAACAAGTAAAGAACATTCTTTTTAATGCATATCAAAATCTATCTATACCTTCTCATCCTGGATAAATCTTGACTTAGTTTTTTGTTAAATCTATTTATGCTAGAGTCATTCTTTTTGTTCTTTTAATACTTCATGAATGCCAATGGAACACCAAGTGCTGTACATCTGTTAACCCTTATTCTTGTTTCATATCCTTTTATATCTTTGATGATGTCTTAGAAATATGTCATCATTGATAATATGCTGTAGACTTATTGTACCCATTATAAATCTTTCCATTCCTTTTTGTATCATCTATAATAATATTCCCACCCTCCAGACATTAGATGAATATTCCATATGGAAAGTTTTAAAACAAACAAATAATTATTATTTAAAAAATCATTCTATTCTGTAGAATAGAATGTAGAATGTTTTACTGTCTGAAAATTCTTATAATTCCTCTGTCTCCTCACTAGAATATATACCATGTTAGTTTAGTGTTATACCTTGGAAATATAACTTGGAATGACTTGGAAATGAAAGACTAGCTCTGTAGCATGTGGTCCTTGTCAGTGAATAACACTATGCTAAGTACTGGTAATACCAAGAAGTTTACAATCTAATGGGAAAAAAAAATTCTGTACAAACAAGAGATAGACAGGATAAGATGGAGATAATTAATTTGGGAAGGAGCTAGAATTAAGGGAGTTCAAGAAAAGCTTCTTAGAGAAGATAAAATTTTAGCTGAGGCTTGAAGGAAACCAAGGAAGTCAGGAGGTAGAGATGAAGAATTGGAGAATTAATTTATCCTCATTTTATAGGAACAGGAAACAGATCCAGAGAAGAAAAACCATAGATGATAAGCAGATTTTAAGATTGAGAAATAGTTAAGATCTTGGAGATCATTTAGTTATAGAATCACAGAATCAGGAACACTGTATCTAAGAGAGGGAACTTCTGAGGCTATCTAGTCTACTTCCCAAATGAAGAGGATTGCTTCCACAGTATATCTAATAAGTCTCATTATGCAACCTTTGTTTAAAGATCTCCTGTGTTACCCAGTATATCTCAAGATCATCCATGACACTTTGGAGTAGCTCTAGTTATTGAGAATTTTTTCCTTATAGCAATTCTAAATTTGTCTTTCTTTTACTGCTACCCATTGTTGTTAGATCTGCCCTCTGAAGATAAGCTGGACAATATTAGCTTATTAATGGACTTATTTTTTCTCATCCTCTCCACCATTTGTCATTTTCCTTAAGTTTGCGGTGGTATCTCAGTGTTATTTTAATTTGCTTTTCTCTGATCAATTATGATTTTGAATATTTTTTCATATGACTAAAGATAGCTCTGAAAACTGCCTGTTCAAATCCTTTAATCATTTTTCAATTGGGAAATGACTGTTATTATAAATTTGACTCAGTTCCCTATATATTTTAGAAATGAAGTTTTTATCAGAAAAACCTGCTTGTAAATTTTTTGGATGTTATTTCACTGCCTGTTTTTGGATTTTAACAAAATGTAGTTTCCCTGATTATTTCTTTTAATTAGATCTATTTTTGTTTTTGCTTTCTCTGAGATCATGATTGCTTTCCCTTCCTTTTTTATTTTAAATGAAGCATATTTGATTCTGTTCCAGCCTTTTATTTCAACTTTATTTCAACAGTCTCTGTTTCATCCTCAATTTCTTTATTTGTAAAATGAGAACAATACCAACACCTACCTCACAGAGTTTTCCTAAGAAATAGATGAATTAAAATATGTAAAACAATATGTTTTGCAATTCTTAAAGCATTTTAGAAATATTATGAAACAATGGTGGTGGTGATGATGGATTATAGCATCTTAAAGATATCTTCTAGATGGAAGTTTATATGATCTATGATTGTATGATTCTATCAATACCAGTTTTGATATTTCCTAATTGTGTGACCTTGGGAACTCACCTTTCTTAGACTCAGTTTTTTATTTATAAAATGGAATTTGTCATACATATATGCCATCTTTTATGGGATTATTGTATAGCAGGGAGTTTATGAACTTTAAAGGACTAATATGATCAATCAACAAATAGTTATTAAATATTTACTGTGTTAGGCACTGTACTATGGAAATAGGGGCTATTGCTATCTATTACTTGTCCTATTTTCCTCAGCAGTTTGTTTTGAGAATCAGATGAGATGCTGTATGAGAAAGTCTATAAAGTGTATATGGATACAAGGTTTCTATCATGTGAAAGCCTTGAAGGGAAAGACTGATAAAGGAAGACATAACTCCTAAAAGTAGAGGAGAAGCTAGTAGCCCTTTCGCTTATCTCCTTAGTACAGCATTATAACATTCCTCTCATACTCTTTATTTCTTCCTTTCCTCCTTCCTGATTTCAGAAACTTCTGCAAAAAGGAATAGATAAATTAAAAAGAAAGCCTATGCTCTGAATGCCAAACATCAAGAAAGCCTGTACCCTAAGTTCCATGCAAGACAACACTCCTATCTCTATTTCTATAAGATGTTGTCCATTGCTCTGGCTCTGTGCAGAGCCTGTTCTTGAGCACCATTTCCCATTAAGAACTAATTCTATGTTCCAGGAAGATAAATAAAAGCCTCTTGGGAGACCTAGGATGGTCTTGTGATTTCAAAGCAGCTGGTGGAGGGAAGGCTTTGGACTATATTGACATTTAAAGGGATTTTGGAAAAAAGAATTAACTTTGTTAATGTTATATCTCTACTGCCTTGAAGTGTTTTAAAGGATAATTTTCTGTTATTTCTTCTGAGTGACTTGCAGATTGTTATTTCTTTGCCTCCTAGCAAGATGGTAAAATTTAAAATAAAATTAATACTTATTCAATAAGTAAATGAATGAATAGATGAATAAATGATGGATGGGTGAAATGAGGATGACTTCAAAGGTCCATTTAAGTTCAAATTTTCTATGGAAATACTGGCTTCATACCTAAATGACTCATCTTACAAAAACCAATCACCAATGGTTAACATTCCAGAGATATCAAGTAATGGAAACATAGCCCTATCAGCCCTACTAAATCTATTCTACATACAAATTATTTATGCATCCAGTTTCACTATATTTCTCACCACTAACAATTCAAAAATACAAAAATACTACACCTCTCCATGACCCACTCTGCTACATTTTTAGTTATTATCTGTTCCGTAGAACTATAAATTTCTACATGTACAATTCATTGAGTTAGCTTACTGTGATTTTTCTGGGAATAAATATTTGTAGTTTAATTTTACATCTTGTTTAAATTTATTTTGAAAATTATGACAATAAATGTAATAATTTGGCACATTTATTAACTTTTGTCAAAGTTAATTCTATAATAAAACTAAATTAGTATTTTTTTTCAAAGAATGAATGAATGAAAACGCATTTATTCAGCACTTAACTATGTGCCAAGCAGGCAACTAGATGTTGGACCTGGAGTCAAAAAGACTTATCTTTGTGAATTCAAGTCCAGCCTCAAATACTTACTAGCTATGTGACCATGGGCAAGTCCCTTAACTCTGACTCAGTCTTCAATAAACTAGAGAAGGAAATGATAAAGCACGGTAGTATCTTTGCCATGGAGTCACAAAGAGTTGGGCATGACTGAAAAATAACTGAACATGTGCCAAGCCCTGTGCTAATTGTTAGGAATACAAAGAAAAGTAAAAGACAATTCCTGCTCTTAAGGAGCCCAGTGGAAGAGATAACATGTACACAACTGTGTATAAATAAGATTCATACTGGATAAATGGGGGAATAAGTAGGATGGTACTAAGAGCAAGACCTAAAAAAGGTCTTTTGTAGAAAGTGGGACTTTAACTGAAACTTGAAAGAAGCTAGGGAAGTGAGGAGGCAGAAATGAGGAGGGAAAGAATTCCAAGCATATGGGTAGCCAATGACAATGCTCAGTTAAGAGTGTGGAGAAGGATGTTTTGTTCAAGGAACAGGAAGAGAGTCAATATCATTGGATCCCTGTGGAAAAGATTAGAAAGGTAGAAAGGGTTCAGGCTGTGAAAGACTTTAAAAGCCAAACAGAGGAGTTTATAATTATTATTCACTGGCTCTCTACTGCTTTCCATTTTAAACTTTTTAACCATTACTATGTTGTGTAAAGAAGATTAGTGGATAACCTGGTCCTTTACCTTTCAGGGATTTGGAGATACAGAATCATAGACTGATAAAGCAGTAAATTGATGGCAGAATGAGGATTAGATCTCAAGATTCCTCAGGCCCTACCCAGTATTAGATGGTGTGGTATGTTCTCTGTGTTAACAAGTCTCATTTCCTTCTTCCAAACATTTATTAACTTTTTTTTGGTCAAGTCACTTAGTTTCTTTTTGCCTCAATTCCCTCAAATACAAAATGGGGATAATAACTATCTGTCACAAAGTTGTTGTGAGTATCTAATGAGATGATATTGGTAAAGCTGTTAGCACAGTACCTGGCATCTAATAGGCACATAAATCTTTCTTTCCATCCTCTGAAAATGGCTTTGCTATATTCAATCCACTATCATTGGAAGAACTCGGTATAAGGAACAGAACTAGAAATAAAACACGCAGGTAGAACACCCCAGTTTTTTGTACATACTTTGACTAATATTCACATTTCTTCTAACTCCTCTGTGACTTTACGGACAAGAAATCATCTTCTCAAAGTATCTCAAAGTATCTCTGATGTGATAGGCGCTTTTGTAACCCTTTCATCACATCTGCCCACAGGGAATGTCTAGAATGTCTATCCTCATCTAGGAAGCCTTCAGTGTAGATTACTCTTAGGGTAGGCTCCTGGAGGGCAGGAACTGTCCTTTGTAGTCACAACACCTAGCACAGCACCTGACGCAGACTCTCATGTGCCCATTGATTACTTCATTGATTGACCACTCACAATCTATGTTGGCATTCTAAGCCTCCTAGACTACTCACTCCTTGAAAGCAGGATCTTTTTCTTATCTAAACTTTGTATCTCCCTAACCTCTCACATTGTACTTTGCACACAGTAGGTGCTTATTAAGAGTATATTGAATTCTACTGAGTTGTATTATTTTAACAGTCAGCAGAGGGAGCTTAAGAAAAACAAAAAGGGAGCTCAAGAAAAAAAAAAATCTCTTTTTCTTTGAATAGATGCTGCAGAATTGAAAATACTGTTTTTGGCATTCAAGGAGATATGAACAGATTATAAGTTATGTTAGGTGTGAGCACTTTTGAAAATAGCAAGGGGGAGTCTCCAGAGAGTCTAGTTATGTCATATCTATGTTAAGAGAAAACTAGCCTCAGCTGTATAGTCTGAAATGATTTGATAACTTTCACAGAATTGTTTCGGGTTAACATCATTTTATCAGTTTTAAAGGAATGGGGTCTTTTTCATCCTTTTCTGAATGAATAGGAATAGTGGACTGCTTAAAAAGGCTGATGAGCTATAGAATACACTTGGCAAATTCAGTTCATTTCCTTTCCTAATTTACCTCTCAGAAATTATGTAGCTTTTTTGGGAAAGGAGTTGAAGGAGGGCAAGAAGTGATAGTGAGTTGTGGCAGTTATCCATATAGTTACTCCTTCTCATCATGGAGTTTGGGGACTTAATGCCCTACCCTCCTCACAATTAGAAAATCCATGTAAAATTTTTGGCCCTCACTTCTTACTATAGAAATCTGAATTATCATGGTATTAAAAAATAAAATATGTTGATATTATATGATACTCAAATATATATTTATGCATTTCTGAGTTTCTAAACTTTTTCCTGTGTTGTCTGTGGCTTTCACAAAACTCCTCCAAAATTCCCATTTAATTCCTTAGGTCAACACACAATATAGTGAAACCATGATGAAGAAAGTCACGATATGGAATACCTATAGTACTTTTTAATTCAATCCAGGTCTGTTCACTGCAATATATTGTTATCTGTGCAAGGTGGGGTGAGAATTGGTTGGAACTATCTGAAATTGTAAGTACTACAAAGAAATCATTCAACCTGAAAGTGGACATTTTTTTTTTTTTTTGCCATCTTATGGTCCCAAGAGTGGCTGAGGACAAGCTTTATAAGAAATATGCCTATAGGAGCATGATGATTCCTTACTTACAAACCAATGTGGAATTTTAATATTTTACTAAGGATGAAGTAATTCATTTCTTTGTACCATTCTGTTTTATTCCTCCTCCAGTTTATGATATACATTCTTCTTTTTTTTCTGTTCAACTTGTATTATGATTTTCTTTGTCAAGAAAGTATTTTTTATGATTATGTACTTTTTATTTCTGCTGTTCCCCAATATATTCATTTGGATAGATTTAGGACAGATAAAAGTGTTAAAAATAGCCTGGCTTCTCTTTACTTTAGAAATACAACCAGAGAGAGACTCAAGGAAGATTTTAAACTAATAGCATTTGATTTGTCTCAGTTATTTGAAAGCTAGCTACCCGTTACTTCTATAGTCTTCTTAAAGTCAAAACCTTTTTGATATAAAATAAAATATGAAAAGCTAGAGATAATTGGCTAGTTCCATCTAATTGGCTTGCCATATCACAAAGTCTGAAAATAGCTATCCATTAGGGGAAACATATTCTGAAGGAATCATAGCACATCAGAACTTGAAGGGACTTTTGAGGTCATCTAGTTTCATTCCATCATTTTCTTCAGAGGCAGAAACTGAATCCCAGAGAGGGTGAAGGAGGAGGGAGAGATCCAGTGGAAAAAGCACTCAATTTGGAACAGTAGACCCTAAATTGGATGAAAGAATGCCAAGTATTTATTAAATATTTAGTGGGCTAAGTAAGAAGGATATAAGTAAAAAAAGGGAGTCAATCCCTGACCTGAAGGAGTTTATCTAGTAAAGAGCACAACACATATAAAGGAGCAGTGGTTAGGGAAGGAAATTATGATTCAGAAAGATGTAAATGGAACAATAGAGCAATCCAGTACTACATTTTTCTCAGAGGCAATAGTGTTAATTTTATTGTAACACTTAGGAGATAGAAGGCCTTTGGGGTCAGAGTATGCTCAAGATCATCAATATGTATTTATCAATCAATCTTTCAATCAATGAATATTTATTAGCACCTACTACATTCTAGGCACTGTGCTAAGCATAAGCACTGGGGATATAAGGAAGTTGAAAATGCAGGAGGAAAAAGGAATGTAGCCAATATGGGCCATCATGGAGAAATTCAGAGTATAGTCTGGTAGGAACTGAAGGGGTCATTGGCTTGGGTACTATTTTAAATCGAGATTCTGGGAGGAACCCTGTACCCTCAGAAGATTCAGAGGACCCTCAGATAGCATAAACTTTCCTGGTGTGAGTTCCATTTTGAAGTGATCTTCCAGTATGAAGTTTTGGGGGGTGTAATAGAGAAGGTTACTGTTCAATGTCAGAGGAGGAAAAGAAAATGACTGAGATAGTCTAGTAGCTTAGCTGCTCTCAGACATGGCCTCTGATGTTCTGGTTTGGAGCATGGAAAATTGTGAGCTGAATAGCTCAGCCTAGATGGTCTCCTCTATTTTAAGTCTATATTCCTATAACTTATCCAAATTACACAGACAGTGAGTAGGTCATATATGTTCAGTAGGACTAGGATTTAAACCTGGATTCTTTGAGGATAAATCCAGGATTTTTCCACTGCACAGTTCTGTCTTTTCCTTTGGATTAACACAAATTCTCTTGTGTTCTACGCAGAACCACCTCCCCCATCCTTCTCACTTGATACTGTGGTTGCAAGAAGGGGCAATGCTGATGGAGACCTCTACCAACAACTGCTTCCCACCTGTCCCCCCTCTCAACGACCACCGAGTCTTTAATGGAAGCAGAACCTTTTGGTTGCACAGGATGCCACCTTTGTGGAAGTGAAACTCTAGTGGCAAACCATGCTACATCTATTTTGGAGATTCTTGTTTATCATTCACGTACTCACCTCAGAGACTGGCTCTGCTTGGATTTATACAGCACCTTTTTTATTTCTTCTTCTTCTTCTTCTTCTTTTTTTTTTTAACAAGAACTCAAAATATCTTACCACCCTCTTGTAGAACCACAGAATTTAGGAGTTGGAAAGGAACTTCAGAGTAAGTTCCAGAGATATCAAACATGCAATGCTCAGGTTACGTGCAATCTACAACACTCCCAATTTTGGCCTAAACCAGATTAAAATGTAATTGGAAAATATTTAACAAAAATATTAATGTTTTTTCTAAATCAATATGTTTCTGTAGTAATACTTATGTATGATTAAATAGTTCCCATTTCTATTTGAGTTTGATACTGTGATCTAGACTAGTCTATAATTTTTTAAAAATCCCCTCCGTAAGAAATGATCATTGAGACTTTTTCTGAAGATTCTCTGGGGAGAAAGGACCCATTACTTATCAAGGCAGTTCTTTGCTCTTTCTTCTTTTATGCCATCTATTTGTTTAAAAGTTTTTACTTGCATCAAGGTTATATTTACTTTGCTGTTTCCAGTCATTCTTAATTGTATTGTCTGATACCTAACACAAGAGGAATAATCCTCTTCCAAGTGGTATCCATTTAGATATTTCATGACTGATCTCATCTTCCACCTCAAATCTTCCCTTCTCCAGGACAAACATCTCTAGTTATTCAACTGATCCTAACTATAATGTAAATTTTACTGTTGTAGATGCTTTTTTCCCCAGTTCATCAATGTTCTTCCCAAAATGTGATTCTGAGCTTAATACAATTCACATTTTAACTTTGTCCTCTAATGGAATGGTTTCATTATTTTATCCAGTTATTTATATTCTATCCATTATTATTATACCTATTTATTTATTATCCATTTATTTTCTATAACTCTGACACCATGTTTGATTCCAGTTTTTATAAACCACATATCAAGCAGAAAAATACTAAAAATAACACACCTTTTTTAGCACTAAGATTTACAAAGCACTTTCCTATCAATAATTTTATGACATAATAATATAAGAAATAATATTCCCATGTTGGAGACAATGAATGAATAATAAAAACATTTATTAAGTGATTACTGTGTTAAACAGTAGCAACAGTGTACTAAGTGCTAGAGATGTAAATAAAAAGTTATATAGTCCTTGTTCTCAAGGAGCTCACATTTTAGTAGGGGAAGACAACATTTGTAGGAAATTTTAGTTGCAAATCAGATGGAAAAGTGTCATTGTTTGTAAGGGAAATGGGTCATTCTCACCGTTAATAAGGAATTGGCTTCTGATTTTGAGTGATACCAAGGACTTTGGTGACAAGAAAAAACTGAGACTCAGACATTGAATGACTTACCTGTTCTCATAACTAGTAACTGAAAAACCTAGATTTGAATATTGATCTTTTTTTCAATGATGCCTTGCTACCTCACATGAGAATGAAGAATCCAGTATCTTAGATCATTGGTAATATTTAACAACCAGCTCTCTGGAAAAAAAATATACTAATGATATACCTTTAAATTTAATTTTGCATGATTTACATTTTCCCTATCACTTTGTGAAGTCTAGATTATCAACAAAACAATATATCAAGTCCTAATTTGTAGAGTTTGACAATTTGTGAGTTGTAGATGCTCACACTGAAAATGTGAGCAGACTCTCCCAAATGATAGGCCATTATAAGGTAGCTTTGGTTCCAAGGAGGTTTCCCTTTCCACTCCTCATCCATTCCCCACTTCAATATGTACACTACTACATATATATGCATTCACATATATGATGACTCCATGGGCTTGCTGTGCTAGACTCATGCATTTGATACATCTTGTAATCATAGCAAATTAGGAGGGACTTTAGAAATCATGGCTAATTTAATAAATATTGATAGTACTTTATTTTTTGTATTTGAATTTTGTATTAGAATTTTTGTATTTGAATTTTTAAAAAAGACTACATTCAAAAATAAATATAATTTAATATTAGAATATTAAGTAGAATATAAAACTTATTAAATGTTTAGAATAATGAGGTAAATATCAGTTTCATGTAACTTTCAAGCATTGGGGAATAAAGAAGCACCAATTTTTCAACAAAGATAAAATAATTGATATTTTTAAGCATCTAAGAAACTTTCAGGTATTAACTGGCAAAATGATATGCTCCTAGAATTTAGAAGGGGAAGGGACATTTAGATATGATCTAATTCAAATCCTACAAAAGTTTGAAAATAAGATCCTAACCCTAATTCATTCTTTTATATGTTGCTAAAACCTCTCAGAATTTTATGGCTGATGGAGAGTTGGGGGGAGTGGGGAGAAGGAGTATGTTTTTATTTTTAAAAAATCAACCTTGAAATTTTAAAAAGAAAACCAGAAAAATAAGTTCCCAATTTAGAAAGGGGAAGCTGGAGATCTAATTGGTCTTTCAATGGCAGGTGAAAGCTGAATTTGATGCCCACAGTCCAAGGTTTACTATAGCTGTTTATCCAAAGAATGGTCCCTTTGTGTCTCACTCGGTGTGCCTATGTTGCAGGCTTTGTGTTTCTCTTCTTCTTTGTCATTTTTTTTTCTCTTTGTCTCCCAGTCTTCTTTATTTCCAATTTTTCCTTTTGTCTCTTGTCCCTCTCTCATTTTTCTCTTTTTTAACTGCTATAGCAGAGAACTGGTATATATATCATTGTTATTATTTTTGGCTTCTTGTTAAGAGATACAGTAACTGGAACTTTAAAAAATTTCTTTCTCTCATTTTAAAAATCCTAAGTCAGGTTGAATAATTTTTTACTTTGCTGTCATTAATGAAAGAAAAGAAATCTGACTTTGGAGCAGGTCAGGTGACTCCAGTTATAATTTGTTAAGAGACCAATATAAGGGAGGCATCTTTATTCTTAGAGATACAAAAGTTGAAATAATATACTAAAATATAGGCAACTTCTTGCTATAAATGGATTCCAATTTATGTTGCTTTATCAATTGATTAAATCCATTTTCCTCTGCCAAATCATATCATAGAGTTACTGGGTATAACATCTCAAAGGGATCTAAGTGATTAACTAGTTTAATTCCCTATTTTCACAGGTGAGGAAACTGAAGCTCTGAGAGGTTAATGATTTGCTGAAGGTCATACAGCTCGTAAGTGTCAGAGCAATGACCTGAATTCACAGTGGTACAAGTGAAAAGACTGCTGGATTTGGAGTCTGGGGACCTAGATTAAAATCTCAAGTCTGTTACTTATTAGCTGCCTAACTTTTGGGGAATCATTTAACCCCTTAGGGCTTCAGTTTCCTCATCTATAAAAAGAGATTGGACTAGATAATATCTAAAGTTTCTCTCAACTCTAAATCTATGATTCTATATATGTCTGCAGGCTTTAAGTCTCCAAAGCTCTTTCTACTAGCCCATGGGTCAATTGATCAAATTAAAAAAAATGCTTACTAAGTGTACTGGACTAAATTCTGTAAGTTCAAAGACAAAACAGTCCCTATCTTCAAGAAGTTCACCTTCTATTGGGAGAGACAGCATGTAAACAATTAGGTATGTATAACATTTACACAGAGTAAATTGGAGACAATTTCAGAGGGAAGGCATTAGCAATGCTGGGGACTGTAAAAGGCCTCTTACAGAAAGCAGGGTATGGGCTGAGACTTGAAGGACTCTAGAGAAATCAGGAGGTTAAGATGAATAGGCAGAACATTCCAGGGCTTAATGACAGCCAGTGAAAAGGTGTGAGGTTGGGAGGATTGGTGTTTCTGGATGGTAGAATATATGGAATGATGTGTAACAAGACTGATCTTGGAGAATGGGACCAGGTTGTCAAGGGCTTTAAAAGTCAAATAGATCCATCCATCCATCAATTTATCTACCCATCTATCCATCCATCTGTCTATCTATCTATCTATCTATCTATCCATCCATTTATCTATCCATCCATCCATCCATCTATCTCTCTACCTAGGAATTTTAAGGAGGAGAGAAAGATAGAATGATAAAAGATTATAATCAGATAATTTACATACACACATATGAAGATTTGCTTTGGCAAATAGAAGGATCAGTACTTCATATTAGATGGGGGAAGGGAGGAAATAGTGGGGAACACAACTGAGTGGTATAACATCAAGTAAAAGGCAGAAGAGGGATCTCTTGATGAACTGCTTCTATTTTTTCAATAAAGCATAAGTCAAGATTCTCAGCTGAGAGGAAAGAGAGGGTCTGAGAAAGAATAAAAAAGTTTGCAACAAAGTGTTGTGGTGAGTAGGTTAATGAATTAACTAGGGAGGTATAAAAGGGTTGCTTTGCATCAGTGAAATTTCAGTGACATTATGTAACAACAATTTGTAGTGGCTCTAGTTAGCATGATTTCATGATCTTCTCCAAATCTGGTCAGTGTCACATGAACAGGAATAAAGATAGCACATGGTAGCAGTAATTCAATATTGGGGCCTGGTAAGGATTAGTTTGTAATAGAATAAGGAGACAAAAGAACTGGAGGGTAAAAACTAGGGTAGAACTGAACAGGTTCACTGGGGGATTGAAATGGGAAAGAAGAAAGGAGTGATGGCCTGGGAAAGAACTGTAACATGGAGGGAAAGGAGGTCATAGTGAGAATAGCAGTGAGATCAAAGCAGAAGGAAAAATAGAATGATAGAGGATTATCATCGGATAAAGGATTTTAAGAGATCCTGAACATGGAAGTAGAATACTTGTGGATGATGGACAAGATCAAGGATATGGCCATCTTTGTGTATAACTGAGGTAAAATGAAAGAGTAGATCATGGAGGAGTAGATTAGGAAATAAGTAAATTGAGATATTGGTGAGTTTTTTTTCTGTATATTGCAAAATATATATACATAGTCATCCTTTTTTCTATTATTCTCCAAACCCATATACACAAGAAGGAAAACCTTGTAACTTTTACCTTTCTTTGAATTCAAATTGAGTTGGGTAAGTCAAGTATAGTAAAAGGTATTTTAAAGAATTCTTATGGTAGTTGTAGAAAATAAATAATGGATCATGAATAAATTGTGCTTTATCCTATCAAAAAGTGATTTAGTTAAATCATTTATTTGTGAAAGCCAAAATATCACTAAGAATCAATACTAATAGAAATGTAAATCTTGATAGATAGTACTTGAATGGAATCTTTATAATATGCTAAGAATAGATTTCATCTGTAAATTCATGTAGTAATTTATAAAAAATAATTAAATACCATTTGAAATCAACTGAGGTAGGAATTTTATATAAATGTTTTCAATGGTGTTATTTAGCTGAAAATATGAAAAATAAATATGGGTATAGCTCACTTAATGTCAGATGTTTCTGTGAGGAAAAAAATACATTAGATAAAATAATTTTATGGGACAATTACTTCCAAAGAAACAATGCTATAATGCTATAATTGTAATGCTTCTATGGAAGTGTTTTTTAGTGTTATGGTAAAGGCTCCCTAAATTTATTAATAAACATGTTAGCTGGAATACTTCTATTTGTGATAAGCTTGTATGAATTTATTTCAACCTTACTACTTGAAGGGGAGTAGGGAGAAAGATTGCACAATTAGATATTTGTAGGATAAATAAATTCAATTCCCATAGTTGTATCTATATAGAACTTAGTAGCCTGTTTGAAGAAATGCATGTTGAGTATATGCCATGAAATAAAATGTATTTTTAGTATCTGATACTGAATATATATATATATATATATATGTGTGTGTGTGTGTGTGTGTGTGTGTGTTTGTGTGTGTGTATGTGTGTATTACATAATGCTGTGATTTTATTGTTCAAATGTTTCTTGAGGCATTTGTTTCTAGAATAGGTCTTGGTTTAATAATCAAGAGATGATTATATTTTGAAATTCATCTGAGGATACTCATTATACTGATGATATTTTCTTTAATGCTATCAATATAAAGGTCATCAATTCAATTTTTTTAATTCGGGATTTTATTAAGTATTGGCTAGGTGCTAGGCTCCATGTTAAATGCTTGGGATACAAATATAAGCAAATAAATAAAAACAATTCCTGCTGTCAGGGAGCTTACATTCTAATGAAGAAAGATAATACACAAAAGGGAGATAAAAATAGGTGGAAGGAGAGAAATAAAGGCAGGGTAACAAGAAAGTACCAATTTAGGAGAAATTTTGGAGAAATTGAGAGTCAGGAGTAGAGTCAAAATTAGTGAGGAAGAAAACGATGATTGGCCTAAGTACTTGCTTAAAATGAGGAGCAACTTGTCAATATGGAGAAAAGGTAGAGGGATCATCTAAATTTTTAAAAAAATGCACATTCTAAGGAGAGGAGACATATTAAAGTGAGAGGACCTCTGGACATGGTAGAGAAATCTGGAGAATAAGGAGTGAGTTTGGGATAGGAATACTTATTTACATTACAATTGTGTGTGAACTGAAAAGTAGCAGATGATTATAGATAGAATGCTGGGCTAGAAGACCTGAGCTAAAATATGGTTTCATATACTTAAAGGCTGTATGACCCTGGATCAGTCATTTAATCTGTTTGCCTCTTCATCTGTAAAGCAATGATTAATAATTATTGTGAGATTTAAATGAGATAACATGTAAAAATACTATATGAATATAGTGTTTTTATTATTGATAGGATCAATCATAGCATGTAGAGTCAACTTAGAGTCCAGGGCCACCTCCTTGTCCTGTTGAACTTTGAAGGAGGATATCATGGAGGTTTAAGGAGATAGGACTTAAATCTTAGATTTCTTTAGTAAACTCCTCGGTGAGTGAATGTCTGTTATCAATGCAGGTTGATACCTTTTCTGTCATTTATGGTCTTTGAGTGCTTAACTCTTTGAGAGCTAACTGAGGGGTTAAGTGATTTTTGGAGAGTGACAGCTTGTATGTGGCAGACATGGGTTTTGGATTTTAGTCTTTCTGGCTTTAGGGGATTTTCTATCATCTACCTCCTTGTATTGCAGTCTCTTGAGTTGATAGTGGATTAGAGCTTAAATTGAGGCTTTAGAGTCTAGTTCTTTTTAAAATAGATTTTTATCAACACCTTTTGTTGTCACACTGTATAAATTTCTCCCAATCTACCTCTACTCCAAATGAGCCATCATATGTAACAAAGAATTTTTTTTAAAGAAAAAGAAGATAGAAAAAAAATCAATATTCAGTGAAAAGGATCTGAAAAAATACAATGTTCCACACTGGTATAGCCCCAAACTTCTGCAAGGGAATAGGTGGAGATGGTTTTTTCATATTTCTCCTTCTGGATAATGATTGTTCAGAGTAGAGTATTGAATCTGACACAGTCTCTAAACTCCATAAGATCAAAATAATCAAAAATAATCCTACTGTTTATTTTTGACTATAATACAAATTCATTGCTCAGGTTATTTGGAAAAGACTGAGAAAGGAGACAAATAAGTGATATGCACTACCTCGGTCAGTTCAAACCATAGGTATTGTGTTTATGTCTGAAATGACATAAACACACGTAAGTATTTGATGAATAATTATTATTTCTTCTTTTTCAAGGAAACATTATGGGGGATGTCTCTTTGCCAACACTGTCATTTTCTAGTGAAGACCTTTTTCTTCTCATATTTGGACTATTGAAATAATAACCTGCTGGTAGGTCTGCCCACCTCAAAATTTGTTTCCATTCCAATCTCTCTATTCAGCCACCAGAATGGTTTTCTTAAAGTTTAGGTCTGATCATGTCATACCCTGCCCGGCTCCCCCCTTCCCCCTCATTGAACATACTCTAGTGATTCCCTATTCCCTCTAAAATTAAAAAAAAAAAGTTTCAATGGGCATAAAAAGTCCTTCACAACCTATTTCCCTCCCACCTTTTCATTATTTTTACAACTCACTTCCCACCACATGTTCTTTGTTCCTCTTTCATGAATAAGACTCCATCTCTCTGTACTAGGTATTTTTTCTGGCTTTCCCCCATACCTGGAATGATCTTCTCAACTCTGCCTATTAACTTCCTTGGCTTCTATTTAGTCCCAACTATGGTCCTATTTTTTACTGGAAGCCTCTCCCAGTCCCTTTTAATTTTAGTGACTTTCCTTAGTTAATTATTTCCTAATTACCTAATCTATATCTTGCTTTATATGTATTTGTTTGCTTGTTGTCTCCTCACTTTAAATGTGAGCTCCTTGAGGGCGGAGACTAACTTTTGCCTCTTTTTTGTATCCCCAGGGCTCAGCATAGTGCCTGACACAAAGAAGTGCTTAATAAATGTTTGTCAATGAATTAAAAGAAAGCTTGAGGTGGCTTGGAGCAGAAGTTGCTTGAATCTCTAAGTGCAAAAAACAGTCACTTAATTATCACAGGATTGTAGAATTGAGAGCTTTAAAGGCCCTTGCAAATAATTTAATTTAAGTTCCTCATTTTATAGATGAGGAGACCCCGAACTTGGAAGAGATTTGCCCACAGTTGATTAATAATAGCATAGAAAGACAGAATTTGAACAATGGTCTTCTGATCAGGGCACAGACGTTCTTTTTATTACTTACTGCCTTCCTCAGTCAAATTCTGACAGTCAACTACATCATTATCATTATAATATGAGATATGGGAGAGAGGTATAATAATAGGAACTGGATCCTAGGAAATCAGGGTCAGCAGATGTGTACTAATTGTGGCACTCGGGAAGGATACTGAACACAGGAAGCACTATTCCAGAGATAACTAATCTTTTACATTCACACCAAGGATGTACCCTTGTTACTCTGGGCTTCAAAAGTGCTTAATTTTTCTCAAATACTTCATATTCATTAGAAAAGAGGACCGCTCTCACAAGGGACCTATTTTTCTATTTTGAAGTGCATCATCTTTAGTCTTTGATTTACTATTACCCTTTCTTTCTTAACATACTGAATGCTTGAGTTCCCTTAAATTCTAAAGATTGTATAATGTTGTATGTACTCTGTTATTTGAATGTTTTTTCCAACAATATAATGTGAGCTTCTGAAGGGAAGAGAGGAGCTGTGCTTTTGTTTTTTTTTTGTCTATTTCCTGGGCTTAGCACAGTGCCCCCCACATAGTAAGTACTTGATGAATAATTATTATTTCTTCCTTTTCAAGGAGAACCAGTAACATCATGAGGGTAATGTCTTAACTTGTTATAAATTGGTTAAAAGTGAGGCAAAGTTTGGAGAAGTCATCTGTCTCACTCTCTCCTCCAGAGTATGGAAGTCCAATGGTAAGACATAAGGCAAGACAACCGATGGTGGCCTAGGATGTAAAGGGTCACTTTGGCCTTTGTAAATTAAGGTTTTTTCCCCAGCCTCAGTTAATCAGAGACAATGCCCTTTCAATGACTAAGGACTAAGTAAGAACTAATCATAAAAATATCAATCTGGGAGGGGAAGATTCTCAAAGTTTCTGGCCAGAGCAGAAAATAATTGTTATTTACACTCATTCTAAGCCATTGAAACTTAAATAATGAGTCATAGAAACTTGGGCTGGAAGCTGTTAATAACAGATTGGCTGGCTGAAATAAGAAAAGGGGAAGACCTTTTAGATCAGGTTTTTACCCATATTCTATTCATCAAAATGCTTAAAGAGCATTTTCTAGAACACTTAGGTGTTTTTGAGCAAGTTTTCTTTATCAAACAAGCAAATGGATTGCCCCCCTGCTTTTACTCTACCATTCCTGATTTACCATGTAGGCCAAGATTTGGTTTCTGAATAAAGACTTTAAAAGGATTATAGATTTATTGAATGTTAGAGCTGAAGGGAATCTTAGAGTCCATTTATTGAAGAGATTGGAATTTTCAATGCCCTTATTTACCTGGGACCAAGTGAGGTGAAGTGACTTGGCTACTTTGGGGTATTATGGCCAATGGGGAGGAGAATCATTCTATCCTTCTGTTTCTAGAGAGAGGAAGAGCTAGAGAATAGAAACCATAGATTTTAAAACTCAACATTTCTTAATTTAAAAATAAACAACAAAGTGCCGTTGGCATATCGGTGAAAACTAGGTCTGAATTCCCGGTGGGGATAATGAGCAATAGCAAGAATGAGTGCTGTGAGAGAAGAATGTGATTGTATTAGGCTTTATCACAATGGGAGGTAAACCCAAATCATTTATAAAAGGTAAATGCTGGCAGAACACAGAGAGCCCTGAGCACCACACTGCAGGTGTGATTTATGAGGCAAGGGACTGGCTATAAATCAAACCCTTTTGTTTTAAATAGTAGTTTCAATGCAGTAGATCAATTTACATGCAGAGGGAATGAGGGGGGAAAATGGAGTATATTATAACCTGAGAACATTATAGAATCCGCTTTTGAGTTTGACCAAACTTAGTCACTAGGCACTTGACAAACACTGCATGACCCAGTGCATTCATGCTGGATTGCTCCTGTGGAGCCCGAGAGATGGGGAATGTATGAGCTGTTGGCTCAAGGAGAGGAATACTCCATGTGAAGTTCATGATTCTCCTCAGTGTTGGCTTTTCATGTTGTAATCAGGGCTGGGAGGCCATCAATTGCCATCTTGTCTGAACCACACCTGAAAATGAACTTCCTGTTTAAATATCCAGCCTATGGTCATTCATCCAATGCTATAATGCTATAAGAAAGCATCAACTTTCACTATAAGTCTATATTTATTTGCCTCTTTGCAATATCCATCTAGTTAATGTTCCAACTTTTAATCTTTGAAGATAAACAGAAAAAATTCATCTCTCTTCATGAAAACCTTTAAGATATTTGAGAAGCTATTGTCCCTTCTCTATTACATCTGCCTTTTTTCTTCTCTAAGTTAAATGGCACCACTTCCCTCAATTGGTCCTTATTTGGAACGGACTTAAAGCCCTTCAGCACCCTGACTATTCTCTTCTGAATAATTTTCACCTAGAAAAAATTGGAGACATGTTTGAGGCCTCTAAGTGGCACATTAGCTGTAGAACCAGAAAACCTTGAATTCAAATTCTACTTCAGATACTTGCTAGGTATATGATTCAAGCCAACACATTTAACTTTTCCAAGCCTCAGTTTTGTTATCTGAAAAAAATAAGGGTCAGTACCCTGTAAGGTCCCATTCTATTCTAAATCCATGATTTTGTAGTTATCTCAATTCAGTAAATATTAACTCCCTAAATTTCTTAAGTATATTAATACTTCAAAAGATCTATTTCATTAGGTCAGGAGTTCCTTACAATAATGCAGATTAGTAACTCTATAGGATGGATGGTAAGGCCAAAATATTTGTCACCTATTGATTAGCCACTTTGGCCTGAACTAGGTTGGTCCTCAGATAACTGACACATAGCTCACCTAATCAAGAGTATCCCCAGTATCTAAGATTTTATACTTTAAGACTAAGATTTTGGAGATACCATTAATTTATGAGAGGATAAAATTAATATAGAGCCTTGAGGAACCCAGGGGCACCATTAAACTCCAATAAGACTTTGGAGGAGGACTTTAATGTAGAGAATGCTTCTAATATCATGAGAATTTGGAACTTGGAGTTTGTGCTGCCTCATTTGAATGATAGCATTTGTGTTAAATACCCTTATCCCCTAAGTAACAGTTGAAAAAGTTGGGATTCTGTAAGCTAAAAAAGAACTAGAGGACTACCCAGAAAATCAATGAATATGAGAAGCTTAATATTATTGAAGAACTCCTGAACACTACAAAATATCTTCAAGTATCTCTAAAATTTTCTTACCCCCTCAAAAAAGTACAGAGATTCTCATTGATTGCTGATAAGTTGCCATTCAGGTTATGATTACTCATATAATGTTGGGGGCTTCTGAAAAAGCTATGGCATACAGTAGCAGTATGGAGTTAGAACAAGGGTTTGGATCTTGGGTATGTGCACTCAAAATTGAGACATATTACACTGAGAGAAAGATAGACAGGGAGAGGGAGAGAGGGAGAGGGAGGAGGAGAGGGAGAAGGAGGGAAAAAGAGAGGGAGAGGAGCTAAGGAAAGGAGAGGTAGAGAGAGACAGAGGCAGACAGAGACAGAGACAGAGAGACACACAGAGAATCTTCTCCAGCCCTATCCCAAACATGACAAGTCACTTTTAAGCCAAAGATTCCTATCTGGAAAATGAGTGTAATAATAATTTTGTGATACCTATATTGTAGCATTGTTGTGAGGCTCAAATAAAATAACATTTGTACAATGCTTTGAAAAATTTAAAGTACATAATAGTAACAAAAATTGTTTATATGTGTTTTATACTATTTCAATTATATAAATCTTGTATGCTTAGAAAAGTTGTAAGCTTGTAGAGGGCATGGACCATGTCTTCTCAATTTCCTATATCCACGATAGTATTTAGCTAAGTGATATACATGTGGTGTTTGAGCAATACAAGTATTCTGAGTCATAGTGCAATTTTAAAACAAGTTTTAAATTAGTATTTTTTGGCAAGTATGTTTTTTTTGACATAATTCAGATATCTAAAGCAATAGGGGACATGAGTATAAAAGTCCAGTGGTAATCCAAACTTCTCATTTCAGTTATGAATTTCAGCATTCCTTTCCCCTTAAACTTTTAATCGTGAATGTGAACTTAACTACCAGGAACACTGACCACGATTTCCCCTTCATTGTTCCTTCCCCACCTCCAGGTAGTGAAATAAGAGTTGAAATGGCCAGGAGGCTGCCAAAGGAAAGTTTTCTAAAAGTCTCAGATCATTTCTGACTGGAAGCTCAGTTCCTGAATGAGAGAGAGCCCACTGTCACCTTCTAAGCACCTGCTTGCCTCTTGTGAAACTCCTACACTCAGGACCCATGAATATACAGTGGTTTCTTTGTGGTTTATGATGACTTTCCCAGCCTGAGCTCAGCTTTAGATGTTCACATGTGTTTTTATGTCTCAGTTTCAGGTTTGTTTTGAAGTCTATTCTTTCAAGGACAGGAGGAAATTCCCAACACCGATTTTCCAGACATCCCAATGATAAAACAGTTTTATCTGCTCAGACATGGACTTGATTTAGGTCCTGAAAAGGTTCTTGCTTGGTATTCTTTCTTTCTAGAAGCAATTCTAGTACTAAACATAAATGTATTATTTTTTCTAAAAATATACTAGAGTTTACATCTGTCAGAAGGTAAGTATAACTGTTAAAAAAAACACATCATCCAAGTTAACAATCAAAGAGCAGAATTTTTCTTTCACAGAGTTCTTAGAAGATTAGGCTTCTAACATACACCCCCAAAGAATGATGTTCTATGGCTTTGATCTGGGAAATAAAATATGCGGCATAAATCTAATGGCCAGAAAAATGGCCATGATTATAGTCTAGAAATGGACTTTTAGTCCAAATCTTTCATTTTATGGAGAAGAATAATGGTGACTGGGAGGGAGAGTGACTTGCTTGAGCATTCACAAAAGAGGGAGCATTTTCTCAGATGACGATCACTTCCTGATAGATGCCATTTCCAATTGATCCAGTCTGATGATGTGGTATATGGCACACAGTAAGTGTTTGTTGAATTGTATTGTTGTATGATACACAGGAATATAGTAGGAAACTTTATGAAATGCTTTGCTAAAGTCTAGGTATAGTTATAGCATTCTTTAATCTTCCAGTCTATTAAATCTATTTAAAAAAATAATGGAAATGAAGTTAATTTGAAATGACCTTACTTTTATTGGTATATCTTTCTAGCTAAATCATTTTTTAATATGTCACTTCCCCTTCCCACTTGGAATCCTCTCTTATATAATAAAAACAATTGTGCAAAATTCAACTGACAAAGTAACCGGTGGCTTGTGCAACATTTCATACCCATAATCCCTTTCCTCTATGCTAACATGACCATGTTTCCTCCTCTTTTCTCTGGGACTGATGAAGCCATACTGGTTTTTTATGATAATGATTTCCTTTTCTAAATGTTTACTAAGAATTCCTCTAGAAAGCTATTACAGAATTTTGCCAGTAACCAATCATGTTTATTCCTGTAATTTGCCAACTATATTGTTTCTCCAAATTTCAAAAAAGGGAAGATTTGTTCTTTTCTAGTCTTGTACTATGTCTCCAATTCTCTAATCTATTAAAGATTACCACCAGTTGTTCAGAAATTATACCTGACAGTTCTTTCAATTTCCAAGGATGTGGTTCAATTTTTGAGCCTATGTCTTGAACTCATCCAGGGAAGCTAGATGCTCTTCTTTGATCATATCTCCCTATTTATATTACATATCTATTTTCTATGAAATGTTTTTAGTTTGTCCATTTTTAGTTAAAGGATAATATTTCTCTTTGGAAGAGAAAGTACAAGCAAAAAAAGAGTTGATTGGTTGTCCCTTCTCTTGGCCATCCTTTATTATCAATTCATTCATCGTGAGCAGTAGTTCTATCTCTTCTTTGATATTCCCTTCTCTTCAATATGGCTATCCTTCCACCCCCAACATATTTAATTTTTATCATCTTTATTAGAAGCTATAATGTTAGATCCCAAATGTGTTGGCTATGTTGCCACTGATTGAGAAAATCATTATATAATAGTCTTGTTAGGTTTACTTTATTTAAAAAAATCTGTTTATTGTTTTTCCTTCCAGTTTTATTCTTAAATGCCTTTGAGTGATCTGGCTTAATTGAATTAAGCTTTTTGTATTCTTTCACTATGTATTCTTTCACTGTTTCTTTCTGTTTTATTATGTAATGATATTAATCTTTTAATACTTCTCAATGAAGTATTTTTTGTTTTATTGATTGATGACTTTTGTTTTATATCACATTTGCTTCTGAATATGTCACTCTCCCACTTCTGTTCATAAGATTTTCCTTGTAACAAAGAAACAAAAAGCAGCAAAAGCATGATCTGATAAAATTTATGATGTTCTATATTCACAATCCTCCCATTTTCTCTTTAAAATCTTATTATTTTATTTTCAAATTATTAAACATTTATTTTTAAACATCTCCCTCAATTTCCCTCTTCGCCCCCATACACTGAAAGGAAAGAAAAAAAGGGAAGAAAGGAACACAGAACCCCTGTATCATATAAACACAGACAAGCAAAACACATTCCCACATCAGTTACATCTTCAAATGCTTTTTTTTTCAAAACTGTTTTTCTCATTCTGCATCTTTTTAAAAATTTTTTTATTTTATTTTATTTAATAATAACTTTATATTGACAGAATCCATGCCAGGGTAATTTTTTTTTTACAACATTATCCCTTGCACTCTTTTCTGTTCCGATTTTTCCCCTCCTTCCCTCCACCCCCTCCCCTAGATGGCAAGCAGTCCTATATATGTTAGATATGTTGCAGTATATCCTAGATACAATATATGTTTGCAGAACCGAATAGTTCTCTTGTTGCACAGGGAGAATTGGATTCAGAAGGTAAAAATAACCTGGGAAGAAAAACAAAAATGCAGATAGTTCACATTCGTTTCCCAGGGTTCTTTCTTTGGGTGTAGCTGCTTCTGTCCATCATTTATCAATTGAAACTCAGTTAGGTCTCTTTGTCAAAGAAATCCACTTCCATCAGAATACATCCTCATACATATCGTTGTCTAAGTGTATAATAATCTCCTGGTTCTGCTCATTTCACTTAGCATCAGTTCATGTAAGTCTCGCCAGTCCTCTCTGTATTCATCCTGCTGGTCATTTCTTACAGAACAATAATATTCCATAACATCCATATACCACAATTTACTCAACCATTCTCCAATTGATGGGCATCCATTCATTTTCCAGTTTCTAGCCACTACTAACAGGGCTGCCACAAACATTTTGGCACCTACAGGTCCCTTTCCCTTCTTTAGTAAATGCTTTTTTTTTTTTTTTTGTTCTGTATTTTAGGTTACCATCTATTTGGCATGAGAAAAGCTGTATTCTTCTTTATCCCTCTTTTGGAATCATGGTTGCCCATTCAGTTGATCGGATAAGAATTTAGATTCTTTTGGTTGTGTTCATTCATTCTGTATCAGTTCATACAAGTCTTTCAATATTTCTTTGAAATTGTCTTTTTTTTTCTGAATTTCTTATAGCATAATAGAATTTCATTACATTCATATGCTAAAATTTATCCAGCCATTCTTCACTGATGGATATCCCCTTGGTTTCTAGTGTTTTGTCACAACAAGAAGCACTTCTACAAGTATTTTTGATATATACTCCTCATATCGCAAAACTGATTCTACCTTAAATATCAGAAAAAGTAAAGATAGTGAGGCACATTTTCTTATTTCCGGGGGCCAAGTTTGGTGTAATTGTTCTTTCTCTTTATATTGTGTTTGGTTGTTTTAAATCATGTATGACTTTTTGTGATCTCCATTTGGGATTTTCTTGACAAACATACTGAAATAGTTTGCCATTTCCTTCTCCAGGTCATTTTATAGATGAATAAATGAGGCAAACAAGATTAAGTCACTTGCCCAGAGTCATATAGCTTGTAAATGTGTGAAATGGGATTTGAATTCAAATTTTTCTTGGCTTCAAGTTAAACCTTCTCTCTCCACTATACTAAATTGCCTCTATATTGAGTTTGAGATGTCTTTAGAATATCCATCTAGAGGATGTGGTCTCTTCAACAATGAGATGATTTCAAACCAGTTCCAATTGTTCAGTAATGAAGAGAGCCATCTATATCCAGAGACAGTACTATGGGAACTGAGTGTGGAACACAATATAACATTTTCACTCTTTCTATTATTGTTTGTTTTCCTTCTGAGGTTTTTTTTTTTTCTTTCTAGATCCAATTTTTCTTGTGCAGCAAGATGACTGTATAAATATGTATACATATATATTGGATTTAACATATATTTTAACATATTTAACATATATTGGACTACCTGCCATTTAGGGGAGGGGGTGGGGGAAAGGAGGGGAAAATTTGGAACAGAAGGTTTTGTAAGAGTCAATGTTGAATAAATTACCCATGCATATGTATTGTAAATAAAAAGCTATAATAAAAAAAGAATATCCATCTAGAGATATCCAAAATGCATTTGATGATGTAGGACTATAGATGAAGGAATAGGACTGGATCTATATAGCTGGGAATCATTAGTATAAATATAATAATTGAATATGGGATCTGACTAAATCATCAAATGAGAGGTATAGAGAGAGACAAGAAGAGGGCTCAGGATAGCATTTTAGAGGATACTTCCAATTAGTCTAATTGAAATGGATAAAACATCAATAAAGGAGACTGATTAAATGATTAGTCAGGTAGGAGAATCAGGTGATAAGTATTATATAAAGCAAGAAAAGAAGAGAAGATGATTATGGTGTCAAATGCTGCAGAAAGATAAAGAAGTATAAGGACTAGGGAAAGGCCATTAGATTTGGCAACTAAAGGACCATTAATAACTTTGGAGAGACCAGTTTCATTTGAATGATATGATCAGAAATAAAAAAACAGAAGAGTAAGAGAACAGATGTATGTATCTAGTGTAGATGGCTTTCTAAAAGAAATTAATAACTTAGAAGGGGAGGAGGGATAAGAAGATAATACTATACTATGATCAACTGAGAGTTCTTTTTTAATGGATGGGGAAAATATAAAAGTGGTTGTGGGTAGCAGGGAAAAAACCAATAGAGAAGGAGAAGAGAGTTGATAATTGGGGCAATCCCTTGGAGAAGTGTAGAGGATGGTATAAGAGAGGTTAATCTTGGAAAGGAGATTAGAAAAAAAAATAAGCTGGTCCTGGAATGAGTGATGAAGTAAGCAATATCTGAACAGGGAACCAGGTCCCAAAGAATTCCCAAAGATGGAAGAACGCAAGAAGTTTAAGATAAAAGGAAATTTGCTGTTTATGGATCAGTCATTTCACATTGTAGAGTGGAAGGGGCAAAAAGATCTGAGTGGAACGGTATGGGTGGGAGTAAAATAGAAGTGGATAGAAATAAAAGATTAGGCAATTTGGGGCAACTAGGGTTTTAACATCACCAATCAAAGACTCAAAATCCCTGGGAAGAAGGGATTGTGTAGAGATGAGAATAGGTTAACTACTAAAGATTGGGTCCAGCCCAAATATCACTGATTGGAGAGAGATCCATTGAGATAGGCGCATGGTTATTCTGTTTGAGAACCTCTCTGAAGGTCTAATTTTTGTGGAGGGTGGTGATGACCTGTCTCTTGTGGTACCTGAAGGCCTGCTGAAGCAGCAGCAAGTGTGGGAAACAAGTTAGAATGATGCTTTGTAGCAATTTCCTTGAGGAAGACCCTTGGAAGAAAGATATTGAGGCTGTTCTTTCTCCCATTGTTTCAGTACTAGAAAAGGCTGAGAAAGCTACAGAAGTGGGAAGCAGGTAGTAGAGTTTTCCCTACCGGCAGAAAATCTTTTGCCTCAGCAAAGCACTGGAGAAGATCAGGGGGCAGAAAGAAGGGCAGTATCCTTTCTGTGGTTTTTCCTGGATTCTGTCCTGGGGTACCCTTGGGGAACATTCCCATTAGCATTCCCTTTGAGGGAACCACATTATCAGATGACAAAATCAAATCAGATGTGTAATGAGCTATCCTAGAAAGTAGTGAGGAATCATCTCTAGAGATCTACAAATTGACCGTTGGTGAAGATGTTATAAAGTGGATCCTGGTTTAAGCATCCTGGTCAAGATTAGATAGCCTCTTTGATTCATTTAAACCCTGATTCTGTGATGGATACCAATGACAGGATCTTGCCTATAGTAGCTGCTTAGTAAATATTTCTCGCTTTTATGTGGGATTTCTGAATTGTTTTTGATGAAAGGCAGCATAGCCTTATGTAATGAAATTTGGACTTTTAACTTGACAGTGTGGTTTCAACTTCTGCTACAAATACTTGAGCTGTGTGAACTTGGGGAAAACACTTAATATTTTTAGCCTTGGTTTCCTCATTCATAAAATGGAGACAATAACACCTGAAGTAGTTCCTACTTCAGAGATCTGATATGGGAATCAAATGAAATCATGTTTGTAAATCTATTATCACTGAATCTTTTCCTCTATGATGTGAATATAGAGTATATGCACATGAAGACATCTCATTGTTTTGTGGTCAACTCTCCTTAAGCCCATTTAGGATTTTTTTTTCTTTTCTTTCTTTATTTCCCCCTCAGGCAATTGGGGTTAAATGACTTACCCTGGGTCACATATCTAGGAAGTGTTAAGTATCTGAGGTTAGATTTAAACTCAGGTTCTCCTGACTTTAGGGCTGGTGCTCTATTTACGGTGCCACTTAGCTGCCCCCATTTAGGGTTTTCTTAACAAGGATTCTGGAGTCGTTTGTCATTTCCTTCTGCATATTTTACAGATGAGGAAACTGAGGCAAGTAGGATTAAGTTAAAAAAAAAAGGTTAATAATAGTACTTACCTTCCAGGTCCTTGTGAGGACAAAATGAGATAGTTTTAATATAGTGTTTTGTAAAGCTTGAAGCACTATACAAGTAGTAGCTGTTATTATTATTTTAGAAACCTGAGGGCTAACAGTGCAACTGTGTTTCTTGGGTTCCGTTTCTAAGTTCTCAATTTTATAAATATAACATCAATCTTATTGATAAAGCAATGTGTGTGGCATTTCTTTTTCTGTCCTGTTTTCCCATGGCAGTAGCTCTTTGTAAAACCATGACAGATGGATTTCAATATATTTTCCCTTACAGAAGTTATAATGAGAATGGGTAGAATTTTTAACTAAAGCTATCAACTGTTTCATGTGCTTTCTTATGGTTGCACGTATGTCTTGAACTTATGTCCTCTCTTTTACCCCAACGTTTTGATGGATCTTTGAGTTCCTTCCCAGAATACAGATTCCAGACCATCCATGTTAGCCATTCGTTAAGTGTGAATCTTATTGATTACCTCTGGTAAATTCTCCACAGTGTGTCCACTTGACCCTTCTCTTACAATTCTTAAATAGCTGCTGCTGATAATCATAATAAAAATGGTTACTGTAAGATTTGTGAAATATTTTACATATATTATCTCAGTTGATTCTCACAACATCCCTGCAAGGTAGGTACTGTAGATATTATTATTCCATTTTACAGATAGAAAAACTGAGGTTGAGAGGGGTTAAATGATTTGCTCAACATCCTACAGCTACTACATTTCAGAAGCAGTATAATGCAGTACAGAGATAGCATAGCATAGTGGATAGAGTCCTGGATCTGGAATTAGGAGGATGTGATTTCAATCCTATTGCACATATTGTGTGACTGGGCAAATGGCAATCTCTCTGAATCTCAGTTTCTTCATTTGTAGAAAGAGAAAGTCAGTGGCTTCTGATGACCACACAACTTTTAAAATTATGATCCTATGATTTTAACTCATATCTCCCAGCTTGGGTCATTTCTATTATATTATGAAAGAAAATGAAAAAAAAATCACAAGGTTTTAAAGGCAGTTATGAAAGAAATATTGAATTTGGAGTCTTATAGGTTTTGAAACCTATTTGTTATCTATCCTGGAAAAATATGTTCTCCTCTTTGGGTGTCATTTGCCTCATTTTTAAAGTGGGGATTGGAGCAGATTTTCTCTGAGGTACCTTTCATGTTGCAATCCTATGATCATATTAGGAAGAAAGAGACAAATGATTTCATATGTATAGGCGTGTTTTTCCAGCTGTGACATTTAGCTGTCCAACTTTGGAAGTAACCCATGTTGTTGTTGGACAGCTCCACTTAGAGCCTTCTTGTTGTTTGTCCTAAGTTCTTAAAGAGAACCTATGATATTACAAGGGTGATCTTGGTTTGTGGGTGACTTGGCTTAAATGTAGATAAGGCTGCTCAAAGTCATCAGTTTCATTCTCTCCTAGAGTCATCGAAGTGCAGTCAAGACAATGGTCAACTGATGATGGTAAGACATTATATTGATTTGTTATTTGTCTTCTTATAACTTCTGCCCATAATTGCTAGTCCTATAATCTGGAACCAGACAGAATAAATCTAATTCTTAGTCTGCATGGCAGTCCTATAATGACTCAAATTGGCCAACCAATGAGCGTTTATTAAGTGACTGCTGTAGACCAGGTATTATTCCCGTCACATTAAATCTCTTCTTCCCCACAATAAACATTCACATTTTCTTCATCAAGTCCTCAAATGATCAGGTTTTATGTGTTTTGACCATGCTTGTTGTCTTTCCCAGGAGTCTCTCCAGTCAATTTTTTTCCTCCATTCACTATTCATTCTATGTTGTGATGCCCAGAATGGCCCACAGTAATCTAGAAGTGCTCTAACCAGCACAGAATACTCAAGTTGGGCCTTGAAGGATGGAAACAGACTTCAAGAATGGCTTAAAAGACATAGAAAAATGGAAATTGGTGGGAAGGAAACAATTGGAGGAATTAAATTCCTCTTCCTTTCTGCCTCCATTTATAACATTTCCATTTTAATGATCCAGTCAATGAACTAAGAACTCTCATTTTTCATCTAAATTCATTAAATAGCAAGAACAATTAATGATCATTATTGTATATATAAGCTATCTCCTGAGTATCAATGATAATCTTCAGAAATGTGAGTTCTCACCATTTTTTAATCATAGGGAATATTAAAGCTGGAAGGTGATAGATCTCCTATACTCACTTATGTTTTATGAGGAATTTAAAGAACAGAATTGAGTCCTTCAAGGTTATAGAATTGTGGATATCAAACTAGAAGGGACCTTAGAGGTCTTCTGGTTTAAACTCCTCACTTAAGAGATGAAGAAATTATATTCTACATTAATGAAGTGCTTTATCTAAGCCAATCCAGATAGTAAATATCAGAGACTGAATTTAACCCAAAGTCCTTTGGATTGAATCAAGTGTACTCCATTCCCCAAACCTCTTCCTCTCCCTCCAGTTGATCAAACATTTGCTTAGCAGCATGACCAGGACTAAAACACTCAGGTTTCCACCCTCCTAGCATAGTACTTTGCTTCCATTGCTTGTACATTGTTGTAGCTGAAATTGTTCTGAGAGCCTTATTGAATTACTTCTTCCTTCTCCTGCTGGCAAGAAAAGGATAATGATGGTCCTGGAAATTTGTATTGCCTTCATTGTAATAGTTAAACTTATAATATTCTCCTGATGAAAGAGAGGTGGCTAGAGGCATACTCTTCTGTAAGAATGAATTCTCCATTTTTTCTTTTACTTTAAAAAAAAGCAATAGAACCTCTTTATTTTATTTATTTATTTATTTTTTTTGCTGAGGCAATTGGGGTTAAGTGATTTGCCAGGGTCACACAGTTAGGAAGTGTTAAACATCTGAGACCAGATTTGAACTCAGGTCCTCCTGACTTCAGGGCTGGTGCTCTATCCTTTACACTAACTAGCTGCCCAATAGGACCTCTTTAGAGGATAGAGAATGAAGAAAGATAAGGTTAGAGGAAACACAAGATCTGTGATATAACTGATGATAGTGAAACATCTGTATATCTAAGTCATTCAACAGATACTGGTAAATAGGTAAGTAATTATAGTTTATAAAAATTAGCAGGCAAGGATTTGAGGGATATATGTTGTTCAGGCCCTGCCTAATCTTTGCCCTTAAGGATCTAACTTTAAAATAAGAACCTGAAAGATTATTGTGGTATATAGCAATACTTGCTAAGAATATTTAGAAGTATAAAAAGAGTTCTGAACTAGTCCATAAGAGAAAATCCTTACTTACTATATCATCAAGGAAGGTTTTATGAAAAAAAGAAAATTTCTTGTGCCTAATATAAGGTGACATGCTAGGAGTTGGAGAAACAGAGGCATAGTGCTGGTATAGTAGAAAAAAATTTGGATTTTGAATCAGAGAATGTGGGTTCACATTATAATTCTGTCATTACCTATATGAGTTTGGGAGAGACAGAGGGATCACATTTAACCTCAGATCTTCAATTCCTCATCTCTGAAAAGAGTGTTAGACTAGATCTTAACCTGAGGGCTATGAATTTGATTTTAAAGAATATTTTAACAATTGAATTTCAGTATAATTTTCTCTATTATATCCTATGCATTTCATTTTACACATTAAAAAATATTATTCTAAGAATGGGTTCATACGGTTTCACTAGACTTACTACCAAAAAGGAGATCTGAAACAGGAAAAAAAAGAACACCTTGATTAGATGATTGAGAATCCTTTCTATTTTGCAGTGCAGTGAAATTCCATGGAAGTAGTCCCTGCCCTAATGGGGCTATATTTGATTAGGCAGGGATAAACTTAATCTTTACAGACCTCTTTTGCATCTTTTTGTATCATCTCATTTGACCAGTATTCCAAATTTCAGATACATACTAGAAGGATGATTATCCCAGATTTACAGAAGATAAAAATGAGATTCAGAGAAGTAGTTGATTTTTCAATTCAGGTAAAAAGTAAATAATAGAACTAGGTTTAGAGTGTGGGGCTTCTGAATCCTTTCCTCTCCCCCAGACTGTTCCAGGACAGTGTAAGAAAGAATTGATTCTTCCCCATCCATTCTTCATGCTCCCTGGACTTCTGCTACATCATACTATTTTATATATATGTTAACCATTCTTGGATGTGTCACTAGATATTGAAGGTTACATGAATCAATTCTTCCCTTTATGTGAAAGAAATCTTCTACCCTGTTTGCACTGGATTTCAGAAGAAATAAACCTACTTGCATCACATGAAGGGGACAAACAAGTCAATAATATTTATTGTTGGAGTTATGTGGAAGTTGGGGAGGAGGTAGATCAGAAGGATAATTAAATAAATATCACATTCTTTTCTTTTTTCTCCAATAGTAGCTAGTCACTTCTGTAGTCACTTACCTGTAGGAAATAGCTATGAAATTCTGATAGCTTTCAAAGTAGTGCTTGGGGTCAGAAAGTAGTGCTCCAGGATAGAAAAAGATGGAAAAACTGGCATGAATATATGTACCCAGACACAGAGAACTGGGATCCTCAAGGAATCAAAGAAAGAGACTCCAATCCCTTGATACAGTATGTTATATTTTTCCTGTCAGTGACTGAGAAGAGCACATTAGAAAAAAGAATTCTCACACACAGACTGATTCTATTACTATCTGATGACTTATTGACTCAGAAGGCCTTTTATTTCAAGGCATCTAGCCATATTTCTATGAACACAATCTTATGATTAGTTAGCTTGTAACTTAAAAACTCTTATCAGAAAATAACAGCTGTCTGATTGTCTGGCCAATGTGAAATGTGCCATATTTTATAATTGAAGTAATATACACACATATATTATGTATTTGAAAAGTGTGCATGACTATACTATTTCCACTCTCAGTTTACATTCCAATACAATGTCATGACTTGGAGAGTTGAAGCTTTTTGATTTCTTGCAGCATTTTAACTGTAACTATATTTCTTAAAAAAAAAAACGCAAACATTTATTTTTTCCTTTTTTGCTATTATGATAAGAAATCCCAATGATTCGGCACAAAGCTTGGAATTCTATATCTTTTCAAAAGCTATAGGGTATATTATATTGCTATAATGTGCTAGCCTAGGCAGGGGAAAGAACATTGATATTTGGCATTTAGAAAATCTCACCTGGAATGAAATCTTGACTCTGTTATTTGCCATTGTAGGACTTTGGGTAAGTTATTTAACATCTCTGAAACTCAGTTTCTTTGTCTGCAATCTGAGGATAATAATAGCTCTGCTGATCACTTCTCTCTGTTATTATGAGGATCAAAGGGGATAATAACTGGGAAAGCTCTGTTCTTATGGCTTATAATGGTACAATGATGGCTCCAGGTTCTTGAAGATTATGTCAGGAAAGTGAAAGTTCTTTAGCAAGCTCAGCCAGCTTCAAGTATGAGACTAGAAAGAGATTTGAATCTAATAAGTACAGAGATGTTCAATGCTAACAGGTTGACCACTAGGTGATTAATTCAGTGTAACCCAGGAAAGATGCCCCTCAACCTATAAAACCTACATCTGCTTCAAAAGTTGATAACATGGAATCATATTTTGAATTTTGAATCTTCTTTTTTTATTATTATTATAACTTTTTATTGGCAGAACATATGCATGGGTAATTATTTACAACATTATCCCTTGCACTCACTTCTGTTCCAACTTTACCCTTCCCTCCCTCTACCCCTTTCCCTAGATGGCAGTTAGGTTTATACATGTTAAATATGTTATAGTATATCCTAGATACAATATATGTGTGCAGAACCGCACAGTTCTCTTGTCACACAAGAAAAATTGGATTCAGAAAGTAAAAATAACCTGGGAAGAAAAACAAAAATGCAAATAGCCCACATTCATTTCCCAGTGTTCCTTCTCTGGGTGTAGCTGATTTTGTCCATCATTGATCAATTGGAACTGAATTAGATCTTCTCTTTGTTGAAGATGTCTACTTCCATCAAAATTGATCATCGTATAGTCTTGTTGTAGCCATGTATAATGATCTCCTGGCTCTGCTCATTTCACTAAGCATCAGTTCATGTAAGTCTTTCCAAGTCTCTCTGTATTCATCCTGCTGGTATTTCTTACAGAATAATAATATTCCATAATACTCATATACCACAATTTACCCAGTCATTCTCCAATTGATGGGCATCCATTCAGTTTCCAGTTTCTGGCCACTACAAAGAGGGCTACCACAAACATTTTGGCACATACAGGTCCCTTTTCCTTCTTTAGTATCTCTTTGGGATATAAGCCCAGTAGTAACACTGCTGGATCAAAGGATATACACAGTTTGATAACTTTTTGAGCATAGTTCCAAATTGCTGTTCAGAATGATTGGATTCGTTCACAATTCCACCAACAATGCATCAGTGTCCCAGTTTTCCCACATCCCTTCCAACATTCATCATTATTTTTTCCTGTCATCTTTGCCAATCTGACAGGTATGTAGTGGTATCTCAGAGTTGTCTTAATTTGCATCTGAATCTTCTTTTAAATCAATGTGGTTATCAGGTAATTTTTCTCCTGATTCTCCTTATTTTGCTCTTTATCAGTTCATATTTATCTTTCTAATTTCCTAAGCATTCTGTGCATACACACACACACACATACACACACACACGTGTGTATGTATAATTTATCTGTTATTTCTTAATGCCTTAATCATATTATATTACATTCATATGGCAAATTTGTTCAATCATTTTCCTACTTATGGGTACCCACTTTCAGTACTTTGTTATTACCAAAAATGTTATTATAAACATTTTTGCATATGTGGGAACTTTTTTCTATTTTTACCTCTTTGATGCATATATTTAAAGTAGTATCATTAAATCAAAGGGTAAGCATAATTTTAAAAATACAATTCCAATTGGTTTTTTAGAATACTTATACTTTTCCTACCTCTGTCAACAGAATGCTTTATTTTGTCTGTTTTCTCACAGTCCTTACAACACTTAACCATTTTCATACATTTTTGTTATACATGCCACTTTGACTGATATAAGCTAAAACTAGTAGAATTGTTATAATATGCATTTCTCTTACTTTTAGTGATTTGGAGTATTCTTTTATGTGGCTATTTATAGATTCCATTTGTTCTTTTGAAAACTGCTTATTTTATATTTTTGATAACTTTGGAAGAATAATTCTGCTCAGAATACATTTGAATCAGTTCCCAAAATATCTTGCATATCAGACCTTTATCAGATGTATTTCCTTTAATATCTTTGCCCAATCTCAAGAAACTTCTAATTCTAGCTGGATTAATTTTGTTTATGCAAAACTTTTAAAATTTTGTATAATCAAAATAATACATTTTACTTTCTTTTATTACCTCTATTTCTTTAGTTAAGAATTCTACCCCAAATCATAATTGTGTAAAATCCCTCATTCTGTTCTCTTCTCCTTTCCTTCCCCTTCTCTTTCTAATGACGTGATTTTTTTATATTTAGGCAACATATTCATTTCAAACTTACTGTGATTTGTGGTACAAGATGGTGTTCTAGGCCTAGTTTCTACCAAATTACTTTTCAGTTTTCCCAGAACTTCTCACTACAGAATTTATTCTCTTTGGGTTTTTCAAACACTAAGGTATTGTGTTAGATTGTTTTAGGATCTTACTTAGCTAAAATGATAAACTGATAAACTTCTCCATTTTTTTAAAAACCAGTATCAAATAGTTCAAACTATAGTTTGAGATTTGATAATGCTGGGTCTCTCTCATTTCCTGCTTTAAAAAAAATTTCCTTGATATTTTTGACCTCTTTTCCCCTCTATGTGAATGTTGCTAGCATTTTGTTTGTTTCTATAGAATTAACCTCATGACAATTGGATTATGGCATTAGATCTTTAAATTAATTTAGGCAGTATCATAATTTTTTAATTATACTGACTTGTATTAACCATAAGCAATGAATTTTTATTTTCCTTTTGTCAGGAGTACTTTTTATTGTTGTATTATATTAATCCAAAGTGTATCTTCAGAGCTTGACTCCCAGTTATCTAATTCATTTTGCAGCTATTTTGATTAGGATATATTTTATTTCCTCTGGCCAGATTTTGTTAATGTCCTACATAAAAGTTGATGATTCTCGTGACTCTGTGATTTTACCTCTGCCAATGCTTATCTTCTCATTATTTTTCTTGTCTTATTACTATGGTTGCTATTACTACTTTAGAACTTAAATAATGAAAGTGACAGTGGACACACTTTATTAATAAATATTAATTAGTAAATACTCATTAAAATAATGATTTTTTTAGCTTTAGATACTGTTAATTATATTAGAAAAGATTCATTTAGTTGTGCGATTAAAACAATTAAATGATGTCTTTATTTTTCAAAGTTTTTTCTTCTTTAATAAGATTTCATACTATTTTTTATTATGACATGATTGATCATTAATATCTGTAGTTTCCTTAATGTTTAACCATCCTTGTGTTATTAGTACATGTCCAATATAATTATAGTGAGTTTAGTTAAAATGATTTACTACAGAAGGTTTTTTAAACACCTTCTACCTCCAATATCAAGCCTTTTATAAAAGTTGCAGTGTATTGAATAGTTAATTTAAGTTATACACATTTGCTTCCCCTCCATTCTTATCCCACCATTTCAACAAGAAACAGAGTAGTGAAAAAGGTCATGAATTTGGCATCAAAGGAACTGGGTTCAGCTGTGAGCTTTCTCTTTTATGATTACCATGACCTTGGGAAATATCAGTTCCTGTCTCTAATTCTTGGATTTCTTTCTCCATAAAATGAGGGAGTTGAAATAGATGATCTCTAAAGTTCCTTCCAACACTAAATTTTCTGATATCGTCTACAAATTAGCTGTTATATCTGTGCACAATAAATATATACTGATGCTTGAAACTAATAGAATTCTGCTGATTCCTTGTTGCTAGAACACCGAATCTCTCCTAAGGAATTTAGGTGATTTTCCTGTAAATGGATGAATATAGTTTTGAAACTGTGCAGGTCTTGGTAATGGGATAAATAGTGCAATGAGAGTATCTGACACTTAAGTAGCAGACACAAAGTGTCTGATCTGATATTTATGAAAATCCTGTGATATTTATAATAAAGGTAGACTTTATTTTATAGGTGAGGAAAATGAAGGTAAGAGATTATCTTGCATTCAGGGAGGCAGCCAAGTATCATGGGATAGAATGCTGGATGCTCAGCATGGAGTCAGGAAGACCTGAATTCAAATCCCATATCATATAGAACCTAGCTATAAGATGTATAAGAGGTCACTTGACTGTTGCTTGCCTCAGTTTCTTCATATGTTAAAATGAGATAATAGCACCTATCTTCTTCCATTGTTGTGAACATCACATCAGGCGTAGTATGGAGAATGAATTGAGCCTAGAGTCTGGAAAATCTGCATTCAAATCTGATCTCAGACATTTACTAGCTGTATGTGTGACCCTGGACAAGTCACTTAACCCAGTTTGCCTCAGTTTTCTAAACTTCAAAATGGGGGTAATAGTTCCTACCTCCCAGGATTGTTGTGAGGATTAAATGAGATAATTATAAAGTACTTAGTATAGTGCTTGGCATATAGTAAGCTATATATATGTTAGTTATTAATATTAAATGGGAGTATTTGTAAATAAGTAGCAAACCTTCAAGGATTATGTAAATGCTTTTTGTTATTGTTGAGTTGTATCTGATTCTTTGTAACTCAGTGGATCACACTGTCCATGGGGTTTTCTTGGCTAGTTTGCCATTTTCTTCTTCAAAGATTGAAGCAAATAGTGTTAAATTCCTCTCTCTCTCTCTCTCTCTCTCTCTCTCTCTCTCTTTCTCTCCTTAATAGCTTTTATTTACAAGATATAAGTATAAGTAATTTTTCAGCATTGATAATTGCAAAACCTTTTGTTCCAATTTTTCCCCTCCTTCCTCCCATCCCCTCTCCCAGATGGCAGATTGACCAATACATGTAAAATATGTTAAAGTAAAAGTTAAATATAATATATGCATACATGTCCATAAAGTTATTTTGCTGTTAAGTGCCTTTCTCAAGGTCACATAGCTAGTAAGTGTCTGAGATTGGATTTGAATTCAGGTAGTTCTGACTCTAGGATCAGTGCTCCATCCATTGAACCACCTAGCTGTCCTATTTAAGTGCTAGCTATTACATAAATAACTAGCTATGTTAAGGGTCATAAAAATCAAAAGCAGGATTCAAACCCAGGTGTCTCCTGTCTGGCTTCAATTGCACCTCTTTTTCTATTACAATATGATGTTTCCAGAATTAATAGTGTCTGGAAGGTCCCAATAGCTCACTCACCTCTTGATAGATTTTTGTTAAGTTAAAACACAGTTGTTACTCTCCATGTCAGTTTGTTCAACGCTCATTAGATCTGAGTCGTGGTGCATTTTCATTGGCTGTCTATCCTCTATGCCTGGAATTCTCTCTGTCTCTGTCTGTCTCTATGTTTCTCCCTCTCTTTCTGTGTCTGTCAGTCTGTCTCTGTTTCTCTGTCTCTCTCCCCACCCCTTATTTCCTTCTCCTGCCTCCTCCCAACCCCCCTCGCCCCAGCTTTCTTCAAGCCCCAGCTAAAGATCTCACCAGCAAGTAGCCTTTTCTGATCCCCACTAATGTTCATGCATTTTCTCTGTTCATTATCTCCAATTTATCCTCTGCTTATCTTGTTTGTGCATACTTTCTTGTTTTTGTCTCTCTCCATTAGATAGTGAGTGCCTTCAGAACAGGGACTTTCTTTGTTTTCCATGATTAGCACAGTGCCTGGAACATAGTAGGCATCAAATAATAAATGCTGGGTGTTGAACTTGACTTTCTTGAATAAGGTATAAAGAATACAGTTGGCTTAAAGATAAACTACTTCTTACTGCTTTATGTGTCCAAAAAAAGAGGGGGTTCCATCTGCCTATATTTGAAATCTACATTCAAGTTTGCATCTGGTTAAACCCCACTCAGATGGAGTTACACAAATGTATGTGTTAAAGATATTTTATATTAGTGTTGTGGGCGTGTATTTTTTTTTTTTTTTATATTGACTACCATGGCAGCCAGCATATTCAACCTGCAACTGAGGGAATTCGTGTCAAAATAAAGATAAGTTAAAGGTTTATTAATGAAGGTCGATAGGCAAGGAAAATGACCACTTCCATGGAAAGAAATTTTTCAGCCAGTCAGTCAAGTGTAAAAGTTTTTCAGAAATGATTTAGAGCTGTACTGGACACCAAAAGCAAACCTTTCTAGCTAACCTGGTATATCACATGTGTAAATATTTGGTGTTATTCAATATAAGTATTTATTAAAAAACACAAGACGTTATTTGAAAGGATTTCTGGGCTTATTGTGCTTAATGTCAGTAAATGTTAGCATGTATAGCTTTACCTTTCAGAGAAAAGCACTGGAGTGGGCATTTAGCTAGATCTGTACACCTACACGCTGCAGATGGTTTCGTTTTATAAGAGATGAAACTGCATTTGGTGGAACTGATTAAATATAAAAACACCACCATCTGCCATTTATTCTAATATAAAATGGTTTGGGCAGATGCTGACATCTTTCGAGATGATTGATTCATCTCTGACAAGAGAAGATTCTCAGAGGGTTCCAGCTGCCCACTGCTCAGACAATACCCGTTTACAAGACTGAACGCCAATCACAGTGGTTTGATTTGGATGTAGCAGGTGAACGGAGGGCACTTTAATAACCAGCAGCCTGGAATTTCTAAGTAGGATGACTGCCTTCTCACCCCACCCCCCGTGGCCCCCACTTCTGGCCCATATTTAACTGTGAGAATGTTTTACACACACAATGTACTGTATTAAACTCCTGCTATCCTAGGACTAGGATAATTGGAAGCATGTCAATTTCAGATACCAGGAATTCAGAGAGCTGTGATGGCAATTTTCAAATATTCAACAAGCCTTCTACTTGTGGGTCGAAAGTAATTTTTTCTAGATGTACTATCACACACACAAATATAGACATATATAAGTTCATATATATGTTTACTAGTAACAATACATTTTAAGGAATAATGTATGTGTCAGGCTTTGAAATAATTTAAAAGTATTTACAGTTATAGCAGCTAGCCTTATAGAAAGGTAATGTTCATTAAACCTTTTGTATAACAACAGTGATTATATAGTGCTTTAAGGTTCATAAACACTTCATACAAATATTAACTCATTTGATTTCTCACAATAATACTGGGAGGTAAATGCTATTATCTATATTTCTTTTGGAGGAAACTGAGGCAAATCAAGAGCCCAGAATCATATAACAAGAAAATAAAAATTTTAAGAATGCATTCTAAAACATTAGTAGTTTACATTAATTGTTATACACATAATGTTTCAGGATAAATAAACCACTGTATACATGTTATATCATTCAATCTTTACCATAATCTATAAGGTTATATCCATTGTATAATTGATGAAACTGATTACTCAGCAAAGGTTAAATGACCTGCACAGACTCACTATATATGTGAGAACTTAATTTGAACCTTGTTCTCCCTGATTTGAGTTCATCTTTCTATCCATTATTCTACATTGCTTTTCAGTTCATTTATATGCAGCATAAAATTATGCAGGGCAAAATGTTCTTTATCTTAAAAAAAACCCCAAATCTTTCAGTCAATGTCTTGCTCAAAGTCCTATAATACTTCCCTATTACATATGGAATTCTGTCCAGTATCATTTCCTACTTTTTTCTTTCTTGTACTCAGATTTCAAACTAGACTACTTGCTACTTCACAAAATTTATCCCTGTTGTTTTCACCTCTGTGTTGCTAATGCCATTCTTTTTCTCTGAAATGTTCTTACTCCTTTCTTTTTGATGTAATTTTTGTACATCCTTCAAGGCTCAGATCAAATGCCACTTCCTTCATAAACAAACACCCCCTCTCCCCTTCCAGTTGCCGTAGTTGGAATCATTTTATACTTTATTTTCAGATTTTGTCTAGAATTTTAACAATGAATGCTTAATCTATGAAAATAAGAATTTTGTTTTTCTCATCTTTGAGTTATTCATAGTATGTGATATACTTTTTCACCCATAGTAGTTTATCAGTAAATATTTACAGAATGAAAAATGGGTTGATTTGATATAACAGGGATGTCAAATTGATATCATTAACAATTCTTCATAGAATGTGATCAGTTTCACTCGTCTCTGCTTAGCTGTTCCCTATCACTTATGAATCTCTCTTTGCTTCTTTATTTTCTTTGCCCTTATTCTTCCATTATGTTTCACCTCTCATGCCCAGACCTCCCTTTTAATGGAGTCTTTCTTGGTTACCCTGTACCACAAAACTCTTTGGTTTTTACAGAGACTACCTGGCAAATAATCCTTGGAATTGCTACTCAGGATGGCCAAAGAAAGGGGAAGAACTTTGTAAGGTGAAAATGCCATCTAATAAAATATCTCAATCTGACAGATTCACCAGAAAGCTCCCTTCTTCCATCAAGCATGCTCATGACCTTCTGGTCATGTCAGACTATCCCACTTTCTTTAATAGCTTAAAAATGTAAGTAAAATCCTAAGACCATTGGTATAAGATTCTTCTTATTGACAGAATACAATCCCACTGCTTATGTGAGAGATAAGGCAGAGTTGGTAAGAATGAAAGGGAGGAGATGTTCCTTCTCTTTGTGCTTAGGAGTCTCTTTGAGTTTTCAAGCTTTTCAGATTCTGTAGTTTCATCAGGATTCAAATACTTCTGGCTTTTAGCTTTGAGAAGGAAGATGAAGATACCAACCCCACTTCAACTTTTTGAGGGTAAATAAGACTCTGGGAAAAAAGCTGACATGGATCATCTGTCAATTCCCATCAACTCCCCATCTCAAGCTTACTACACTAAAGGAGAACTTCTCCTTGGGTAGGATCTAGGTGTTTCTTTCTTGGTTGAACTGAGTAGTGTCACTCTCAGTGGAAGAGCTCCTTCACTATGTATTTTCTAGTTTATATTCTCCTATATAAACTTTCTCTGACTTCTATTTTGCTATGAATTTCCTTGCTACCTCCTATGTGTGTTCATTTCAGTTTCTTTTCTGCTTACTATGTGTGTTCATTGTGAACCAGATATTTGGTGAGAAGTGGGGTAAAGTTTTGGATATAAAGTTTGGGACCTCCTTTTCACAATTAATGAACAGTGGAAAGATAAGAAATTAGCTTGAATCTGAAAATCATATTCCCTAGTCTAAGATCATTGAAGGGAGTAGGTAGATAGATATACTGTCTATCTCAGGAGAGCGGAGTGGTTAAGCTTCCAATTCCAATATCTTGCCTCCCCTCCTGTAAAGAAATTAAAAAGAAATAAAATCTCCATTGGAGGGAGATGGAAGAAGACATTAGAGAGGGCTATTCTACCTCCTGTCAAGCCACATTACCATCCCATGTTACATATGTGGGAACAATCCTTCTTACATTAGAGTAGTATAGGTAAGGGGGATATTGTGGATTTAATTTACCTAAATTTTAGCAAATCATTTGATGGTGAAATACAAGCCAGGCTGTAAAATATTCAAGTTGATTTAAGCCTTGTCAAATGGTTAGGGCTCAAAAGTATTCAGTAATGATTTTATGTCAATTTGAAAGAAGGTATCTAGTAGCGTGTCCCAAGAATCTATGTGACCTCAAGTTATTTTTTTTAATTATTTAGAGATAAAGGCATACATGTCATGCTTATTAAACTTGGAGGTATAATAAATTTATGAGTGATATCCACCTGTTAAATTAATGAGCCAGCATCCAAAAAGATTTTAGTAAGCTAGAACATCAGGCCAAATTTAAAGCAATAAGAAAAATGTGAAATTTTAATCTTGATTTAAAAAGTCAACTTCATAATTGCAAGAAGGACAGACATCTCCAAATAAGGACTCATCTGAAAATTATCTGAAGACTTTAATGGACTAAAAATTCAGTGTTTGTCCACATGAGATGTTGGCCTCTCCATACCATTTCTCCCCAAAATCAAAGCCAAACACTGACACTAATAGGATTAAAAGCTGCATTGGGACTCATTGAGTCTAGGCCAAATGAGATGATATTTTGTTAACCTCATAATATCTCTGTCTCCCCAAATTTTCATTTCTATATGATATAGTTTTTATAAAGAGCCACCCCTGAGTGGACCTGAGAAAGGTAACAGAAAGGTTAAACATGGCCACCATTGAGTCCTTATTGAGAAGATACTGTAGTTCTTTACCAAGTTCCCCTTTCTTGTATTTTAATAGCTCTTCTCACTGACTCTTGGATTTTCTAGATTCTGTGTACAGCTGCAAAAAATACCAAAGCAGGAGCCCAGGTATGGAAAGAAGTTGTGTACAAAATGAACAAAAGATAATTTCTTGATTCCAGCACTGCTCTATCACTGTATATCATGGAATACTACGATCTCAGATGGATCAAAATTACCAGCAACAGACCCAAAGAAGAGTAGAGGAATAAGATACAAAATGGAATTTTTAATATCACTTTAAAGTTTAAAAACACTTTAAAATGTATATGGAGGTCCCCCTTTGTAGTTCAAAACTGCACTGGGACACCCTGTAATTATTAGTGGTCACTTAAATGCACAAAGCTGGGCATTAGACAATGGATGGTTGGAAAGAGATATGGGTAGGTGGGCTAGTCAGATAGTAAGAATGAAGGAAAACCAGTGGATAATCCAAGTGCTAGACTGGCATCTATGAAATGATAGAGAAATGAAGACCTATATCATACTAGGTACCTACTCTTCTATGGATAATATGTGGGAGAATGTGAATAAGAATCATATAGGATTAGAAATCAGCAAAAGGTTGCAATTTTTGTTGTTGGAGGCTATTCCCAAGTTGATAAAGGTTATGGAGCCTCTGAAGTACTGAGGTTTAAGAACTGCTTCCAATTCCAAGGTTGTATCCATTTGTAATGGTAATAAAAACAGACTTCCTTGTGGTCTTGGATAATACATTTCTCTCTTTCTACCTAACCCCCCTCCCCCCACCTCCACCTTGTGTAGAGAAAGATGATCTTGCTAAGCCATTATAAATTGAGTAGGCCTTTGGAGCTGTTTTTCTCTTTATAGTGTTTTGTTTGTATGGGACAATCTACTCCCTACTTATTCTTCATTATAATCAACAGCATGAATCCTTTTAGCAACTGGTACACATTAGGGATATGGGTATAGCCAATAGACCCAACTTTTTGTGTTTGTTTTGTTTTCCTTTTAAAAGAAATCCTTTGCTACAAGCCTCCTCCAATATATCTTTTTGGTTTGGAGATAATCATGGATTCTCAAGGTCTATTCCAATTGAATAAAATTCTGAAAGGTTTCAACAAGCTGGAAAAGTCTCCCTCAACGCTTTGATGTTCACTGATGTTATACATATCTGTTGTCTGAGTACCAACCTAAATGAAGCTAGAGAGACTCATTGCCCAATAGTCTGCAGAATAATGAATTGTTCAATTGTAACAACTCCCCAAAACCAACTATTAAGTCATATAAGGGCTCTGATCCATAGCAGTTAAGAAATACTCACACCAAAGAAATCACAGGTCCTTGAGGTATTGAAGAAGTGAAAATAATTGACCATATGGTAGTCACACTTATGGGTCTAATATCATTAACACCATCCTAGTGTATTTGTCAGCAAATGGAAATGTCTAGGGTCCACTCAGAGCCCTAGCCACATATGAATTATAGAGTGTTAGCTAGTTTTACTTCTAGGATACATACTCATGACAGCAAATTGCTAAATTTTATAACTAGTAAGGTCTCTAGTCTTTAAATTAGCATTTTCTACTTTTAACACGAAATACCTATTTGCCCTCTGGTTCCTGGCCCCATTTTTTGGTATATAAAAATATAATAAACTGTGTTCTGAAGCCAATTCAATTGAAATTGAAATTAACACAAAACATGTTTTCTGATTGTTTTCTTTTCTCTGACACAGTTAGATACCTGTAATCCTATTTGAAAAATGCATTCATTTTAAGGCAAGCTATCTTATTTTCTAAAACAATGCACGTGGCGTGAAATCACTGAGCAGCCAGAAGAGTTAGACTTTTAAGTTGCAGGTGGAATCCAAATGCAGAATGAATATCTAAAACGCAGCCGTATTCCCAGTGCTTGCATGTCATTTCCAAGCTGCTCTCCTGTCTCTTATTTCTTCTGTTGCTATTGCCCCTTCTATTGGCTCACTAACGACTCTCTGCCTAATTTGCGCAATTTTCCCTGTGATATTAGTTTTCATTTTTTTTCCCTGTGAGCAGATTTCTCCTGCCATATGCTCATTTAATCCTAATTGTGGTGTGTGAACATCTTGTGTGCTTAGTAGCAACGTCCCTTGAGGTTCAGCAAAGCTAAGGGCTGTGTGACCCTTGAAGCCATGTCAGAGTGAGAATTTCGGCACACCAGGCCTCCTGGCTGGACCATTTTCTTTTCTGCTACGAAATCAGACAGTGGCCAATGTTTCTTTTTCCTTCTTTTAACAAGAGCACCATATTGTTTGGCTGCTTCCAGATTACATCATGCTTTCACACCTGTTAGGAAAAAAATCGCTATGTAATGTGTTTTTTAAAAGTTTCATTTCCCTGAGTGCAAGTTCCTGAAGTTTAAAATTGGCAAGTGAAAACTGATTGAAGTGATACCCAATGTCAGGCATGTTAATTTTTTTAATTCCATGTAATAGGGAGTGGTAGCTTTGCGGACCTGGCTAGCTGACAAGTTGTTGACAATTCCCAACAGTAGGTCTTTATGGGAGCATCCTAAGTATGCATGCTTTAAAATGTGGAACTTGTCAGTTGAAAGTTTGGTTTCCATCTGCTAGACATTATTCTACATTGCATCAGTACTCAAAGAAGAAAAAAGAAGGGAGTAGACTAAGTAACAAATGATAAAGAAAGTGACTACAAATAAGAATCACAAAGTTGATAGAAGAAATAATTTAAATTAATGAAAGATGTGGAGAATCTTTCATGTTATCTCTATTTTGAACACTTTTTCATCTTTGTCCAGCGAAGGGAGATGGAATATTACACAATTTTAATTGCAGATTTGATCAGGTTAGAGCAGTGAGAAACTATCACCTCCCTAGTCCTTAGAAGATTTGCCTCTTTTGATATAATTCAAGATTGCATTAGCTCCTCTTGTTATTACATCATATTGTGAGCTCAATTTGTGAATTCAGTTTGTAGTTCACTAAAACACACATTAAAAAAATAAGCTTTTTATTGATGTATTCTTTTTGGCCATCATCATAACTATCTCTCCTCCCCCCAGAGAGCTTCCCTATATAACAATTGTTTTTAAAGACAAAAAAAGAAAAAAAAAGAATATGAAAAAATCCAGCCTAACTGAGCAAGATACTGAAAAAAGACTGGAAAAGTGCAAATAACTATGGATCTGTTTCTTCCACAAAGAAGTTTGGGTGAGGCTCTGTTTTCTAAAATCTTTTCATTTGTGTCATGCTTGATCTTTGTAATTTTGTTACATTCATTGTTGTTCCTTCATTCTCATCAGTTCATGGAAATCTTACTATATTTCTTTGTATTTATCATATACATCATTCCTTATGGAATAGTGATATTGCCTTATATTAATGATCACATTTTTAAAAAGCTTATCTTTAACCAACAGGTATCTACTTCATTTTCAATTTTTTGCTGTTAAAAAACGTGTTGACATAAATATTCTTATTATTGATACTGTAAAGTACAAGATCTTAGGAATACCAATGCAGACTCTAATTCAAAGGTTATGAACATTTTAGTTACTTTAATTCCAGATTGCTTTCTAAAATGACAATAAGATTTCACTACTACACCAATAATGTGTTAATGTTCATATCATACTGGAACCCCTCCAGTATATTATATTGTCATTTTTTATCATCTTTGATAATTTTCAGTATATGAAATGAAATGTCAGGGATGTATTTAGCTTATTATTTATGTGGAACACTTTCTTATATGTTTGTGAACACTTTGCAAATCTTTGAAAACATTTATACTCTTTGACTATCTATTAGAAAATAACCATTAGTCTTATGTCTATTTATTGTTCATATATCCACACACACACATATGTATATATATTAGAAAATTATTAGAAAAATTTGACATCAAGTCAAATATTTTCCCCCACTGTCCTTTTATCCTAAATGCATTAATTTTTTCTGTGTAGAAGTTTTTCATCTTCGAATATTTAGTTATCTATATTATATTTTTCTTTATCTCTTGTTTAAAAATATATCTTCTCCCCATATCTGTAAGAGGAATATGACATGCTTTTCTTTTAACTTTTTATTAGTGTGATCTTACATATTAAGGTCACATATCCATTTCAAATGTATTATAGAATATGTTATAAGATGTTGGTTTAAGCCTTATGTCTGCCAAACTGCTTTCCAGTATTCCCAGAAGTTTAAAAAAATATATCAAGTTTTTCCTGGTCATTTATATTTTACACTCTTCAAACATTGGATTATTGAGTCCCATTGTTTTTGATAGTCTCATATCTAGTCTGTTCTGTTGTTCCAAATCTCTATGTTCTAACAATAATAGTTATTTTGATGGCTGTTGCTTTTAAACATAGTTTGAAGATAGATATATATTAGTATAATGAAGTTTAATGTAGTTTGAAATCTAACTTTCGTTTGCTTTATTTTCATCATTTACTTTGATATTCTAAATGTTTTGCATTTTGATGAATTTTGTTGTTATTTTATAAAGTTCTATAAAGTATATTCCCCTTGATAATTTAATGGGTATGTCATTAAAATATAAATGAAATTTAGTAGCAATATAATTTTTATTATATTGGCACAGCTTAATCATAAGCACTGAATATTCTTATAGTTATTTAAACTATTTATTTCTTTAAGGAACACTTTGTAATAGACTATACATTTTTAAAAATGCTTTGGTAGATTAATTCCCAGATGCTTTATGCACTTTTTTGGTTATGGGAACTGATTTCCCTTTCTGTTATTATTTCTAATATATTTTAGTTATTATATAGAAATGCTATTGATTTTTAAAGGATTATGTTATAGCTTGAAACTTTATGGAAGCTATTGTCTCAATGTGTCTTTGGTTATTGCCAGGATTGTCCAAGTACATCATCTTATTATCAGCAAATAGGGATAGTTTATCTCCTTTTTGCTTATTTTTATGCCTATAATTTCTTTTGGCATTCCAGAACTATATGAAACAATAGTAGTGGATATCCTTGCTTCATTCCATTATTTGTTGAGAAAAAATTCTGCTCTTTTCCCATTTTATATTCTTGGTTTTGGATTTAGATGCTTTTTATGATATTAAAAGAACCCCTCAATGTCAATATTCAGTAGGGCTTTTAGCTTAGATGAGAGTTATGCTTCATTAATGGCTTTGTCTTCATATGTGATGATGTAATTTTGAATGTTTTGGTTTTTAATATAATTTCCCTTGAGGATTGAGGATTATTTTAGTTGCCTGTTAGAAATTTTATTATGCTGTTTCAACATTATCATTTTTTCATGTAATTATTTCTATAATTTGTTCTTTGATCTATTCACTTAGTATTTCATTATTAACTCTCCATTTGGGTTAGGATCTTTTGTATATGGCCCCCGAATTAATGGGTATTTTTACTGTGTTTTTGTCTATAAAGAAGATACTTACTATTTTTCCCCTTGTACATCTGTTTGCAATACCTCTGTGTCTTAATGCATAATCAATTTTTGTCAAAAGATCTCTGTGATACTGAAAAATGCATATATACTTTTTAGTACCATTTAAAAGATTTCACAAGTCTTTTAATTCTATTTTTTCAGCAATTTATTCAGTTTATATTTCCCCTTTAATTTTTCTGTTATCCTTATTCAAAACAGAAAGAGAGCTATTGAAATATCCTGTCATTATTGTGTTATTGTCTATATCTTCTTGTTGTTCAAATTGCTTTTATGAAAAAAATTGGAGTATATCATTTTATTATTGATATTGGTATAACATTTTTCTTGTTTATCCCTTTTATCTTTTGAATGTTTGTTTTTGCTTTGAATGTTTGCCTTCAGATGGCATGATTGAATGGATTTACTTTATGGATAGCAATTTATTTCTGTCTCTTCAGTTTTATTTTGTGGGTATGTTTTTGATTTTTAAATGTCTTTTTTATTAGCAATTGATTGTAAGATCTGTTTTCTTCTCTAACCAGTTATTCTTTTTAATTTTTAAAGATTGCTTAACAAATTCATTGCCTTGTAGAACTTGTTCTATGGATTATTGTTTTCTATTATGCCTTACTCCCAAAATAATGATGAGTCCTATAAACGACAGAGAGAATACTACCCCATGATAGGAACCTCACACTCATCCCATGTCCCTCATTATGCAGTCCACTACTGTTCTATACCCTCCCCATCTTTATCATCTTTTCCTATTTAACTCAAAATCTCTTCCCTGAATCCATACCTTCCATTTCCCATGTGTTATTTGTCCCAAGAAATTCCAACTTCCCCCTGCCAATATAGAATAAATGGTATTTTCAGTTACCACATCGCTAATCCCCCAGACACATCTTTGAAAAGTTTCCCATCTCCCTTCACAGAGCATCTTTATTTTCCTATTGGAATATTCATTAGTCGAACTCCTTTTCATCATTAAACCAAGATCTCTTTACTTCTTTGGGTGTCATGTTTCTTTTTGTTACTAATGTTTTACTTGTTGACTTATCTGCATATGTTTAGGATCTTTGGGATTTTTTCTTTCTGAGATCTTTGCTCATTCCAGCCTTTCCCTGCTCATTTTCTTCTATTACTCATTTTCTGACTCCCTCCTTTTTGATGGTGTTTGCCCTGGGAGTTAGATCTCAAAGCTTTTCAGGCCACTTCCATGTGGGGCAACTCATGTTCATGAGATTAGGTCTCTGCTCCAAGTGAATTTAGGGAAACAAAACTAGTCTCAGCTGGATGCTGATCCCTTTTCTTCAGCTTTAGTGGTGTTCCAGATACTTTCTGCTTACTCCTCCTCTTCCTTCATGTTGTTCTATCTCATTCTCTCTGTTCCTTGATTCTCAGAATCTGCAGTTCAGAGTACTATTATTTTATTTGGGATTGGAGGGTTGTCATTTTTATTTGCAGTTTAGTTTTGAAGGTTCTGGTAGAAGTTAGGGTTGGGTTGTAAGATTAAGATGGCTTTCAGGTCCAGTTATGTATTCTTCCCTATTCTCTTTGTTCTTTCTCTCACTGGCAGAAGTCTTTTGCACAGGAGAGTGCTGCTGGCATATTATCCACTGAGACCTTACCAAAATTCCACAGCTTACAGCTCTTATCTCTACAGCATTGAAAATAAACAGGAAGGATAAGGGTGGGAGTTTCAATTTTGTTGATTAATGCAGGGCTTCTTAGAACTTTTTTCACTCACAGATCCCTTTTTTACCTGAATTTTTTTTAACGTGACCCTGGGTATATGGATATGTAAAATAGATATACAAATAAACTATTTACTGATCATAAATCATAATTTCACAATTACTATATGTTACCCCATATGGGGTTACAATCTACAGTTTAAGAAGCTTTGGACTGGTGTAGTCTTGCCGCTTGTAATGTAGTGAGTAGTGGGGAAAAGTGCTGAGTAAGCTTGAGGAAGCTATCAATTAATAGTTTAAAAATATTCCTTATATTTTCAACCAAAGATACAGTTGAAGTTGCCTTATGTTTAGTGCATAATTTTGTTTTAGAAAGTTTTGACAGGTCTTTTGGAATGATTGTGAGGATTAGAGAAAATACCTAGTCCTCCTTCTTATTGGCTACCTCACAAATCTTTTTCACATGAACTTATGTCTTATCATGATTCCCTTATGTAGTTGTATGAAGTTGACTTTTTGACTCCTCGTGTAATACTTTACATTTATCCCTTTTGGATTTCCTTTAATTAGATTCAGATTAATGCTGTATAGACGCTTTCACTCATTGTGTTAGCTTTCTGTCTCAGCTTTGTGCTATTTATGAATTTAATAAGCATGTCATCACTATCTTTAACCAGGTAATTAATAAAATGTTAATTAAATAGCACAGACTCCTGGGAACACTGGCCTGGAGACAAAGGCATTGTGGTACAGTAGAAAGAATATTGGATTTGGAGAAGGGGATTTAGATTCATATGCTGGCTATGACTCACTACTTATATGATCTTGGACAAATAGCATCTATAAAATTAGGTGGTTGTAGAATCAGCTGACGTTTAAGGTCATCTTATCTTATATTAAATCTATGATCACATGATGTTTCTTACAGGGAACTATTAATGATTACTCTTGGACACTAATCAATCAAATGATTTAAATCTGTCTAATGGTATTACTACCTACTTAGTCCTAAACTTATTTCATATGAATATTATGTATTACTTTATCAAATGCTTTGCTAAAATCTAGGCAAACCAAGTCTACAGAATTTCCCTGAACTACTTATTACCCAGTTTAAATAATTTAATATATCCATTAATTTCCATTATAATTTCCAAATTAGTAACTGGGTCATTTCTTCCTGGTAATCCTGATGCAATTAAGGCTCTTCTTGAGCACTAGTCTGATGACTATATCCAATGTACCTTCACTTTGATACATTGATGGATGGATGACTGAATGGAAAACATTAATTAAATACTCTCTGTATGCAAATTACTGTGCTAAATGCTGGAGATGTAAATAGAAAAAATTAGAAAAGCAGAGAAATAACCCTTACTCTCTAGGAACTAACATTCTAATGAGGTCTTTTAAAAATCTTTTTCTCCCCTGTGCTTGGCATTGTGCCTGGTAAGTACGCTATGAGCTCTTAACAAGTGCTTGTTTGCTTGTGGACACAGCACATATTAGATGGTTTATTCAGTTATAAGTCTGATGTAGAGGATCCATGATTCTTATAGTACAGTAATAATGCATAAGGCATCTTTAATTTCATTTCCACTGATTAAATCATTTACATTTGATAATGCCAAAGACTTTGGTAGTGAGAACTTTCTTTTCTGGGATTTCAATAGCTAGGATATTGGGCAGGGAGGAGCAACAGCACCTGCGGAAGCAGTTGGCTGGCCCTATTTACAATAGCATTGCTTGTCAGAATTATGGTTTTAGGGACTAAATTGGAAGTACAATGAGTCATCTTGGAGGACTGTAACTCATGGGGGTCTTGGGTTTACTTTTCCATTCTTGTCACTTGTTCATTGGTTGTTAGTAGTGAGGAAGTGGCCCCTATTTCCTGGTGATTGCTTTCTTCCTTGTTGACTTCAGGGCCCAACTTAGAAGTAGATTATTCTCATGCATCATGTCATGAAAATAAGTACCCCATCCAATGATGCATATGGCAGCCAATTCATAACTAGCTATCCTAGAGCTCTTGTCCATGTCTTATTCATGACAACCCATGAAACATCCAGAAATGGTTTAGATTTTCAAATGTATGTTGGCTAGGTTTCTCATAAAAAAGTAGCTATATCAAATGTGTTAGCTATGTACTCAAACTGCCCCCACCATGGGCTCAAATTATACCTAAACTATCTATTTAAATCTTAGAAGAATGGCAGCTAATTCTGGGGACTCTGTAGGTGTCTATTCTCCTAATATTATACCTAATGAACTCTCACTGATGTACTTTCTATTAACAATCAGCTGTAAGATTCAATTTTATGTAAGGAGAGTAGTTACAAAGCATTCTCCCTCACCTCCCACAAATCTTGGGTACTCTCTTCCACAAATTCATTCAGAGTTTATGGGAGGAGTAGGAAGAGTTGGAAGAAACTTAAACTGCATTTGTAGTGAGGCATGTGTGTAGCAAATGCATGTGACTAGGGCAACTCTGAATTCCAGAACTACAGCTCCTCCATGTCCTTTCTTTTCTGGATGATCCTCTAGAACTTTGATATAGAGTATGGCATTCATGATGAATGAGTCACTCCTCCTCAACTGGACCGGCTCCTCACAGGGCACAGGCTTTCCACTAGATTGGCAGTTCAACTGTGTTTGCTTCTTGTAGGGCATGGTGTCTCAGCTGGTTAGGTCAATCTATTGCTAAACTGGGCTAGGCTACTCTGCTACAAGGCAGCTGCTGCTGGACTGATCCAGGAAAATTACCCTGCTGCTACTGGACAGCTGCTACTGGACCAGGAAGGTCACTAGGCTGCTAGGTCATAGCTACCCAGGTTGAGCCAGGCAAATCTGTTAACCACTGGGTTTTTCTCAGGATACAAGTTTTCTGCTGGACAGATCAATCCACTGGGTTTCATGGGCTTGCTCTTTTTTCAGTTTAATTCAATAAATCTTTATAGACATCTACTGAATATCAGACACTGTTAAAAATGGGATACATGTAAGGAAAAAGTTCCTTCCTTCAAAAAGCTTGCTGTCTACACACAAAGGGTTGTGGGGTGAAAGAAGTAGCCCAGTTCAGGAGTGTGATAATGGGGAAGTGAAGGAAAGCTACAATTTTTCATCCTCCTCTACTTGGTTGGATACTACTTTACTTTTTTTGGATAGGGCATTTCACTGTTCTTTTTGAGGAGTGTCTCTGTTCTCTTTTAGCTAGGACCATAACCATTCATCTAGTATTAAAAGCCTTTCCTCTGATTTGTTCAGGACCTTGTTTTTGAGGTTGCCAATCTTAGGCAGGAAATGAAGATTTCTAGCTTTTTTCTGTTTGATATATATATATATTTTCCATTTAAGTCCAGTTATTCACACACCCCTTCCGTTCCCCCCCCCCCCCACTCCAAGGGTCTCTTCCTTGGCATATGGTCACCAGTGCTGATACTGACTATCACATCATAGAGAGGATATCTAGAATATTGGTTCTAGAGAGTGTCTAGAGTAGAACATGGAGAATGGGCAAGGATTTTGAATCCCTATCATATAAAGATAGGTTGAAAGAACTGGGGACATTTATTTATTTATATTTATTTAATTTAGTATTTCTTCCCCCAAAATACAGGGAAAAACAATTTTCAATATTCATTTTTAAAATTGAATGCCAAATTCTTTCTCTCCCACGCCCCCTCATTGTGAGGAATTTGATATAGATTATACAGGTATAATTACCCAAAACATATTTCCATATTAATCATGTTGTGAAAGAAACAGACCAAAATAAAAAACCCTCCTAAAACAAAAAAAGTTTAAAATGTAAGCTTTGATCTGTAGTTAGACTCCATTGGTTCTTTCTTCATCTTCTTTCATTATAAGCCCCAGGAATTGAAGTAACTCTTTGAGAACCTCAGCATCTCATTTCTCCCAAACTTCCTCTCCAGTTCCCTACCCAGTTTCCTCCAAAAAGAAAAGTTGGATATTTGAAAGCCAGATAGTTTTAGTACTGCCACTCTTTTTGATGTTCTTATAGATACATCAGATGCTACAGCAGAAAGAGATCTTCAAGATCATCTAGTTCAAGCCCTTCATTCTACCAGTGAGGATGATGAAGTCCTTGAATACTAAGTGTCTTCTATACATTCATGAGGCTGGTTAGCTAAAAAACTAGTCTCTGAAGCTAGGTCTAAAAACATCTAAGAAATTGTTCTTTCCATTTAACTAAACCACCTCATATTGATGAATGAACCACATATACACAAAAATAAATGATCAGTTTCCAAAATAGTGGAATTTAAATCTGGGAATGTAATTTGAATTTCATTTTATTTCACTTCATTATGGTAATAGTTTCTGTTTGAGCCAGAAACCCTGACAGTCTTCCCTTCCCAGATTGATTTTTTTTTTTTGATTAGGTAAAAGAGGCTATTCTTTGCTTTATTTCTTTTCTATCCTTAATCACTGATAGGGTATTGTCTTAGTCAAATTGAGGCCTATTAAAGACCAAAAAGGCCAGGGTATCTCACTGTATTTGGCCCATCTCTAGTCATGCTGATCTATCTTGCCACTGGAACCAAATGGCTCCAGAGAAGAAAGTGAGACTGGTGACCTTGCACAGCCTTCTTCACTTGAATCCAATTCACTTGAATGCCATGACATTATCTCCCTGATGTCATGGTCCTTTTGGAGAATGAAGGAGGACAAACAACAACCACAACAACAATCTTGCTATGTTGTTGTTACTGTGTATAAATTCTCTTGGTTCTACTCATTTCACTTTGTATCAGTTCATATGAATCTCTCCAGGTTTTTCTGAGAGCATCTAGCACATCATTTCTTATATCACAATAGTATTCCATCACAAACACATACCATAAATCATTCAGCCATTCCTCAATTGATGGGAATCTCCTCATTTTTCAATTCTTTGATACCAGAAAAGAGCTGCTATAAATACTTGGGTAGAGTTCCAAATTGCTCTAAATAATAGTTGAATCAGTTCCTAACTTCAACAACAGTGCATTAGTGTCTCAATTTTCCTATATGTCCTCTACCATTTATATTTTCTGAACTAGGTTCATTGAGCCTAAGGTGGGGAGAATACCAAAGGGGGAGAATGACAACTGTCTTTAGTACTTGAAAGTCTGTCATGTAAAAGAGAAATTAGACTTGTTCTTTTTTTTTTTTATTTGGCTCCAGAAGGCAGAATTAAATGGGTTAAAGTTGAAGAGATAAATAAACTCTTTAACAATTGGATCTATTCATATGGAGGCTTCAGAGGTAGCACAATCTCTCTCATTAGATGTCTTCAAGTAGAGATGGGATGATCATGCTTATCAGGTCTGCTATACAGGTTATTCTTTTCAGGCATGTGGTAGACTCATTGGCTACTAAAGCTGTCTTCCAACTTTAAATTCTGTGATCATTTTTCTTAGAGTGAGAAATTTGCTAATATTTCTACATGCTCATTTAATCCTATGACACGTTTATGGGTTCAGTTTCTAGCTTCCATATTCATTATTATTTTTTATATTTTTATTTTTAAATTATCTTCCCTTTAGTTGGCTTTTTTCTTTAATTGGCTTTCCAAGGAAAGAACAGAAGCCTGATTTTCTAGTACAATGCATAAGGCATTCCTTTTTCAAAATTAGATGGCCTAAGAACTTACATTTTTATAACATTTTAAGATCAAATCAAGTCAAATCAACTAATATTGTGCTTTTTATGGACCAAGTACTGTGCTAAGTGCCAAAATAAAAAATACAAGAAGAAAGGAAGGCAGTCTCTCTCTTCAAGGAGATTCCAATGGGGAAGACAAATCATAAAAAAAGCTGAAAAGGTGGGGCATAATGTGAGGGATATGGAGATAGGGAATGGGGGAGTGAGTTTGGGGAGATAATTTCAGAAAGTCTAAAGAGTCAAAAGTGGAATAAAGACATGACTGGTTTGGGAATTCTTTTTAAAGTAGAAGTTCTGGAAGGAATCATCCAATCAAAGAAAGAGGCTGGAAGAATCGAGGCTACTTCCAGTGTGAGAAGTCCAGGGGTGCAGTGAGCTTCCAGGGTGGAGAGATTCCTGTGGCATGGCAGCAAAAGTATGATTTGCAAAGCATTTCCCACAGATTGTCTCATTTGGCCATCACAAAATCCCTATGAAGTTAGATTCTTATTTTACAGGGAGAAAAAGGGAACTCAGAGGAGTTGTGAGTAGCCTGGAATTATACTGCTAATAGTGATCTGAAGGAGAATTTGAATCCAAACTTTCCTGATTCAAGACTTTTAATATATCCACTGTATCATGCTTTCACTCAAGTAACCACTATGATCCCTTCCTGCTCTGAGATTCTGGGATTCCTTCATTACCAAATGTAGCTACATGCCAGGAAAAGTAGTTCATATGGTTTTGTTTTCATGTGAATGTTTTTTTCCCCTTCTGCTTATAATGCCAGCTGGAGTAGGGTCAGTTTTCTTGAGGTGAAGTTGAAGGATGGTAGAATGTTCCTATGTTCATTATCAAGCTGATGGGTAAAAACACGTAAATTCAGAAAATGGCTTGGCTTATTTCACCTAGAATGGATGTCCTGATTTAACAGTAAACTAATATGCTTTATGTTCATAGCTAAAGCACACATGGAGAAAGGTATGCCAGCACGCCTGTGGATGTAATTAGCATAAATAGGATTTAACCTATCACATTTCATACAGACAAGTTCTGTAGCCACCTGGGTAAAGCACAGCTGTTTGTCTCCTCTGACAATGGAAATAAGGCTGGAGTGAGATTTACATCACACATAGAGCTTCTGCTTTAAAATTGATCTTCCAACCAACTCTCAGAATCAAAATCTCAGAATTTCAGAATTGGGAGGGAACTTAGTAGTCAAGTGGTCCAACCTGACCTTGAAAAGGAATCTTCCTTCCAGAATAACCTGGAAAAAGAGCATTCATACTCCACCTTTTTCAGGTTTTAGGTCATTGTATATGTAGTTTACACAATTTTAGATCTTGATCTTGACCCTAGGACTTAGTTCTACCAAGTCTTCCTTTGATACCTCTCTGGGATCTGTTTCCAAAGATAATGACAAGGGAGAGTAAGGTCTGCCAGAGAAAAGAGAAGTATGGTGGGAAAGAGCCTTGAATTTGAAATCAGAGGAAATGGGTGAACCACTTACTGCTTTATCAACTTGACCTAGTCACTTTGCTATGCCTCATTTTTCTTATCTGTAAAATTTAGATATTGGTTTAAATTATCTTTATGGTCTTTCCTAGTTCAAAATCTAATTATATTGAAACTGAAAAAGTTAGGTTATGAGGCTGTCAATTGACTATATTTTTCTGCCTAAATTCATGTAATCTCATCAACAGATTACTTTCAGGTGACGAACCTTGGCTACAGAAGCTCACTGTCTAATAAGCTATGAATAGTTTTTATTTCTATTGGTAGAAGGAGTACCTATAATAAGAAAACCGTGGCTCCTTGAAACTACAGGGCTGTTAGGGGGGCATAGTTGTTAGAACCACAGAATCAAGAAGACCTGCATTCATACCCAGCCTCATCTATCTATTAGCTGTCTGACTTTGGACAAATGACCTAATCTCTGTCTGCCTCAATTTCCCCATCTCTAAAATGGGCATAGCTAGCATTTAGCTCCTATGGTTGTTCTATAGCTCAAAAGAGATAATATTTGTAAAATGCATTAAAAGCCTTAAAGCATTATATAAATGCTACCTATTATTATTTTTATGACTTTACTAAAATATGGGAATTTTGGAGTAGATTATAAAATGCCTAATATTTGTTAAATGCAAGAGGTTAAAATCCCTTCACATATAGATTAGCTTATTTGAACCTCAAGACAACCTTGGTTAGTAGGTTAGTAATATGGATATTATGAGCTCCATTTTATAAATGAGGAAACTGAGACATTAAATTGCAACACTGCTTTATCAACTTGACCTATTCACTTTGCTATGCTTTACTTTTCTTATCTGTAAAATTTAGAAGTTGGTTTAAATTATCTTTATGGTCTCTCCTAGTTCAAAATCTAATTATATTGAATGTTTCTATGTGTTTCTATGACATGATTATTGGATAAATAAAAACAAAAGACTTCTTTTGGTGCTTCCAAAATGAACCATATTGAGCAGGGCCCAAGATAGACTTGCTTCTGGCTGAATTCTCATGATAAAATTGTAGGCGATATCATTATGAGATTCCCATGTATTGTACTCAAAAGCCATGAGAGCTAGAACATCCACGGGACCAATTTTCCATAATAAGAGATGTCACACTGTATAATACCCATGCTCAAAACTAACCTAGTGTTCTGTCTCTAATAGTGACAACAAAGGACATTCCATGGAAGGGGAGAGTTGCTCTTTATGACTTCACATTCATGAGGTGATATATATTACCCTTCAAATCCCTAGATTCCCATGGACCTGTCACTAGAAATTTATCTAGTCTGAAAGATCATAGAATTTATAATTGTGAGATGCTTAAAATCATTTAGTCTAGGGATTCTTAATGTGTGTATATGTGTGCGCACACATGAATATGATGGACTCCTGGAAGTCTGCTGGTAACTTTAGATCCCTTCTCAGATGTATTTTTAAATTCATCTGACAAAATATACATTACTAAGGGATCCAGTTTTAGGATAGTATAATAATCCTTTTAAAACTTCACATATTTCTTCCTAAGAACTCTAACCTGATCTAATTCCTTCTTTTTAAAAACATGGAAAATAGGTTGAAAGAGAGGAAACGATAAACTCAATCTACCTCATAAAAGTAGGAAGGAGAAAAAGTAGGATTTGGACCCAATTCTGACTCTAATCCTAATGATTGTCCATTTATTTGTACTCTTATAACCCTTGTGTAGTCTACTTAAGTAAGCCTGTTTATACTTTCTGCCAGTGCTTCCCCTAGCAACTAGGGGTTTAATAAATATACTATCTACTATTCAAAGTAATACTTCCTTTTGTCTTAAAACTATCACTCTCAATCTTTGAATGTTCTTTCTATCTTTACCTTCTGATCTTCGTATTTAAGTATTTAGAAAATAAGATTCTGTCTTACCTTCCAAAGTCCATAATCTTACAAACCTCATTTAGTTAAGTTCCCCTTTAATGCATTGTCTTGGAATGGATCACCCCCTTACCCCCTCCAAACCCCCCCCCCCCCCACATACTTAAGTCTACCTGCCACTATTTTGTTCACTTAGACAAATTCTTGAGATTGTCCTTATAGCGTAGATTGACTGGTCACGTTACCATTTGGCAAAGCTATTTTCAGATTTTAAAAAGCCAGTGAGGAAGAAAAGAAAAAAAAAAGTTTTAGGGGAATTGCTTTTCTCTTCTAGTCTACTTTTCTGTGTGACTTGGAAAAGTCATTTTATCTCTATTTACTTTAGTTTCCTCAACTGTACAATTGGGATAATAACATTACCTACCTCTAAAAGCTGTTGTGAGGCTTAAGTGAAAAAATGTTTGTAAAGAATTTGCCATCGTACCTAGTACCTAATGGCCACTTAATAGAGGCTCCCTTTCCCATAGGAAATTTATGGCCTAGTTTCCATAAATAAAGAGGTGTTAGTAGTTCCTTTCTACTTTGTCCTAGTCAAAATACATTGGGATACTTGTGAATTTATTATACTTGGAATTTTGGAAGATTGGATTATGAAATTTGGAAAGTTGTGTTAAATTTTGGGTGCTTCAATTTAAGGATATTGATAAAATTGACAATGTTCAGAGAGTGACTAGGATAGTGAAGGGTTTTGAGTACGTGCCATATGGGGATGAGAGGAACTGAGGATGTATAACCTGGAGAAAAAAATAGATTCAGATATAACATGATGGCAACTTTTTTGTCTTTTGAGTCTCATCTTTCTAAAAGACCATCTGGTATTATTGTGTGCTATAATTATTTATGGTTAAGTCTTATCTTCCTACTAAACCATAAATTCCCAGAAGGCAAGGTATAGGTCCCCTCTAAACTTTGTATTTTGCTCAGATCATGTCATAACACTCTATGACAAGAATTGCTGAATAATTGTTTTTGCAGTATTGATATTACTATAGAAAATTCTGATAAAATAGCACAACATTGTATATTATTTTTGAATAGAAGTATTGTCCTGTTAATCATTAAATCTGCGAATATTTGATAGATATTAAAGCAATATTTGATGCACATATTTACCTGACTTTTCTAAATTTCCTCCCAGATATTGACTTCATTGCCTCTAGAGCATATGTTTCTTAATAAACTCTGAACCCACTAGAGTTCCTTTTCATGCATTTGAGAGCTTTGTTCAACTCTGACCTCAGAGTCAATGTATCTCACCTAAGTGAGATATTTATGCCATTCACACTCATAATATTTGGCATTTTAAGTGTTATAAATATCCTAGAGGTGAGCAACCATAGCATAATGGATAGAGATCTGATTTTGAAGTCAAAAAGACTAAGATTCAAATACTGTCTTTTAAAATACTATGTTGGCAGGAGGCAAGCTACCTAAACTCTTCATACCCCAAAAGACTTTATAAGGCTGAAAGTTATAACACAATATCGTTTTTTTTTTTTAAATGAGGATAGAAGTTCTCACCTGATCTGGACCAAAACACCTCAGTATTTAAGTAGCAATGTGTTAGAAGTGTCCAGCACTACCAAGAGATAGTTATTCTGGTCTCAGAAAATATTGATTAAAGTAGGACATTAAAAATGTCCAATGGTACCAAGAAAGCTTCAATTCAGAGTTCTTGGCTTCATTTGAAGTATATCTTTTCAGTGATTTCAAGGGGAGGGGTCAGTGTTCACCTAGCACTATCATAATTTTGAATTAAAAGTGGTTTAGAAATGATTGGAAAACATTTAAGAAAATTTCTATAGGAAACACTATAACTTAGAATCTCATATGGGGAATCCACTGTATTGAACTTGCTTCTGTGATCAGCCCTTTCAAGTATCTGGAAAAAGAAAGAATGTCTCTCTCTCTCTCTATCTCTGGATCTCTGTCACTGTCTCTGTCTCTAACTCCGTCTCTTTCTGTCTTTCTGTTTCTATCTCTGTCTCTTTGTTTCTGTCTGTCTAGTCTCTCTCTCCCTTTCTGTCTCTGTCTTTCTCTGTCTCTGTCTCTCTCCCTTTCTCTTCTTCCTCCTCCTCCTCCTCCTCCTCTGATAATATAATTTGCTTTAGTGCTTTGTCTCTCCTTCTGCCCTGCTCTCATCTCCTATCACTCCATTTGTGTAACAGCTGGGCCAGGGCAGTGCTATAGTTCTGTACTAAGCAGCCTGCTTTTTCCTTTGGCTTTTGTTGAATGTTCTGACAAATAACAGACTGTCTCCAGCTGTTCAAATGATGTTGCTTTTTCTAAGCTACAGCTCAGCGTTCATTTCCACTAATGGAGGCTTTGCTTCAGTAGGTAAATAAGATACAACAGGGTTTGCTGTTAAGTAAAATTGAACAAGTGGGCAGTGGAAACAGCTTCTGCTACGTGCCTTGCCCTGATCAAACCCCAGCAGACATTCTCCCTCTTATGGAGCCCAAGATTCTAGTTTGCTAGTTGCTGAATGATCACTTTAAAATCTTTCCCTCCCTCCCTTTTTTCTCTCTCCCTCTATCTCTCTTTCACTGTCATTTTCTGTTAAATCTATTTCTCTCATGTGTATGTCTCGTAGTTCTTTCATCTCTACTTGCTTCCCTTTCTCTCCCTTATTCTCTTCATTTCTTATTCTTTCCTTTAACATTTTTGTCTGTCTCTATCTATCTCTTTCCTTTATCCTTCTTTTCTAGTTTTATCTCTGTTTATTCTTTTCTATTTGTCTGTTTCTTTCTCACTGTCTCTTTCTCTATTGTCTCAGTTCAGTTTATTCTCTTTGTCTCTGTTTATGTTTTTCTGTTTCTGTGTCTCTGAATTTGTTTCTTTGTGTCTGTCTCTCTCCCTCTCATTTTCTCCATTCCTACACCAGTGGTCCCTGCATTTATTTATTTATTTTTTAGATAAGTACTATTTCTACAGAGTCAGATTTTTTTGTGATCATATTTTTTCATATAGTGACCATTTATTTTAGAGAAACACTACACTTTTTATAAGTGTCAGTCGTAGATATATTGCTATAGGAATGATGGCTGGGAATTCTCTCAGTGACATAGCTAATGCTTATTTCAGCTATTGCTCACTAGACAGAGTGCTTTTTGGACTTTGCCAAAGTTTTTTCTTTGGTTTGACTCACAATGTGATCAGATTGTTTTCGGGAATTCCCTAAAGAAACTTGAAAGTTACAATAATAGAATGAAGATAGAACTGTGTTCTTTTGAAAAATTACAATGGTGCCTTTTGCTATTAAGAAGAGAAACATTAAAAAAGAACCTTAACATTTGCAATTATGGGGATGAATTGATGCTACCCTTCTTTAAGTCTCATTCTAGCTTTATTATTTTTATATAAAATTTTATTTTTCCAAATACATGCAAAGATAGTTTTCAACATTCACCTTTGCAAAACCTTGGGTTTCTAATTTTTCTATTCCCACTCTGCAAGAGAACAAGCAATCTGATATAGGTTAACCATGGGCAAATGTTCTAAACACATTTCCACATTTGTCATGCTATGCAAGAAAAATCAGACCAAAGGGGGAAAAACATGAGAAAGAAAAAGAAAACAAACAACAACAATAACAAAAAGGTGAAAATAATGTCCTTCAATCCATATGCAGTCTCCATAGTTCTCTCTTTGGATGCAGATGGCATTTTCCATCAGAAGTCTATTGGAAATGCCTTGAATCACCTCATTGTTGAAAAGAGTCTGGCTTTGTCTTTACAGAAATGTATACATATCTATATCTATATATATAAATATTATAAAAACCAGAACTCATCTTCTATAAGATTTTAAGGTGTGCAAGGGGCTTTCTAATATTGTTCACTTGATCTTCTCAACAATCTTGCAAGATAAGTGCTGTTATTATGCCCATTTTATAGATAAGGAAACTGAAATAGGTTAGGTGATTTGCCTAGGGTTTCATAGCTGGTAAACATATGAAGCAATATTTGAACTCAGGTCTTCTTAAATTTAAGAATCAAAGGGGAAAACCTGCTAAAACTTTACAGAGGTCAGTTTTAGCTGAACAAAAGCAATATCAATACATGTTCTACTCTGAATGCGTCTGGGGTATAATGAAATGGAGAAAATACTATCTAGACTTGGAACCTCAAGCAATATGTTTAAATCTGTCTTCTATTAATTATTGACTGTTTTACCCAATTTATGAAAGATTTATTCTCTTTACTTCTCTAAGCTTCAGTTTTCTCATCTATAGAAAAGAAAAATTTCATGTCCCCTGTCCAAGTCAGAGGTTAGTTGTGAGACCATAGCATGTGAACTCATCAAAATAATAACTAATGTTTATATAATACTGATTTACATAATCTCCTCTGAATCTCATATTTAATCTGAGGAAAGAGTATTTTATTCAGAATCCCACAGCTGCTAGATATCTGAGAGAACACTTGAATACAGATCCTTCTGATTTACTAAGTTCTACAATAGTTTAATCAACTATTATAGTCTTTGGGAGTCAATAGCAGAAGCTATTATTGACATCTTGATTCCAAAAATTATGAAAGACAGTAATGCAAAGGGTCTGAATATTCTACCAACTAGATCATGAGCCTTAAATAAATTTAAATGGATTATCTCCTTACTGTCAGTTGCCAGTTTGAATAAGACTATCCAAATACTGGGTCCTCAGAATAAAGCTTATATACTTGAATTTCTGGTTCCAAACATGTATTTTGATTTCATTGTCATCGTTCAATAATTCACTGGACTTGTAACTACTGATAATGTGATAATGTCCAATTCAATCTTGCTTCCATAGGCATATTTACACATAACCAAAAAAAAAATCCTCGTTTTTTGTAACATTATTGAAACAATTCTTCAAAGTCACTAGTTGTAGCCAGAAAAAAAAAGATTCTGTGGACTAATTATGAAGAGCAGAGATTCTTAACTTATGGTTCATGACTTTACTTTAAATATATTTTTATCACTGTATTTCAATATGATTGATTTCCTTTGAAATCCTATGTTTTTATTGTTTGCATCTTCAGATATTATTTTGAGGAGTCCATATGCTTGACCAGAGTATGAAAGAGCTCCATAACACATAAAAAATAAAAAAAAAACCCTTTGATGTGAAGAAAAATCATGACTTAAGAATGACTGTGCTATTCATAGTCATTCTACTTTACAAATCAACATAGTTAAGAATCGTGGTTGTTCAGTTGTTTTTCAATTGTATCTGATACTTTGTTATACCACTTGGGGTTTTCTTGGCAAAGATATTAGATTCCTTATCTGGTTCATTTAACAAATGAGGAAACTAAGGCAAATTGTATCTAAGTGACTTTCCAAGAAGCATACAGCTAAGTAAGTGTCTAAAAACAGATTTGAACTCATCTTTCTCACTGGTACTCTATGCTCCACCTCACTGCCCCTATAGTTGAGAGAGGCTATATTAATTTCAGTAGCATTTTCAAGATATCCATTTCTATCTGATATATATATCATATCCATATCTAGCACTGGACTAGGCTTTGTCCCAGAATGCCAACTTTTTGGGGAGCAGCAGTTGTCCTCCTTTCCAGGAAGAATACACTTCCAAGCTGTAGCAATTATTGCCCTCCTGTAGTCTGTTTTTATCATGTAATACAATCTGCTCCAGTGCCCAACTTCAGGGTCCCCTTTGGAAGGATTCTTCATCAGCTCATATTATGGGGATAAAGGTCTGTTTTCGTTCTCTATATTGGCACTATCCATAATCAGAGAATCTTCTTCACTAATATCTTCTGCTCCCATTTTTTTTGCTTCACCAAAATAATTTATCGTTATGATTCTGAAAGTTTTGAACATCTTGTACAAAAGTCAGCACCTGTGAAGGATTCCTTGATTTGCAAAAAAAAAAAAAATGCCCCACAAAAACCCTTCAAAATAAAACTTGTTTGGAAGTCATCTTAGACATCTTCTTGGAAAACATCATTTTACCTGTTTTTGCTTTTTTGCTGTAGTGTTCTTTCTTTTCATGTTTTGATCCTCTGTGTTTGAATACTTGTTTAGATGTCAGAGCTTATGGTTGGATGGGCAGTCATTTTATAGTCATAGCACCATAGACTTAATGTTAAAAGGCATCTCAGAGTTAATATAATACAAACCTCTTTTTTATATAGATATGGAAACTGAGACCTAAAAAGATGAAATGTATTGACTGAGGTCACATAAACAATGAATGACAAAATTGGGATTTTAAAGTAGAAGCTTTAACTCCAAACCCAGGACTCTTTCTTTAGTACTACACTGGGAAATAGGGTACTAAATTGTAACTAAAATGTGATGCTCAATAGAATAATTTTTTTTTGTGTTTATGTGTGTGAAAATGACAACAAATAAGAAAATAGGTTTAAGTATAAACTTTTAGTTCCTTTTCTGCCTTTGCCTTAAGCTGAATGATTGAATAATATTTTCTCTCATGAAAGAATACTTACTATGGTTCAAAGTATATATGTGGTAACTAATGAGTGACAATTCTAAAATTCTTTTTAATTCATAAGGTTTATGAGAAGGAAAAAGCTCCTAATTATGATCTAGTTATTACTAGATATTACATACTGATTTTGCCTGAGTATGCCTTGAATCATTAATTACTGAGTGAATCAACAGCTGTTGATAATATCTCATAAACAAGCTATTCCAAATTGTTGTAAATGCACCATGTAATAAAAGCAGGTGAAGCTTGGAATGATATTGATTGTATTTGCTTAGAATTTTTCTTTTTACTTTTGGAAAACATTTTTACCTTTTTCACTCTTTCTTTTCCTTCATTCTGGCCTCTCATTTCTTCTTCTGGTGATAGTCTTTCTCTTTGATCATTTCCACATTTTATTATTAACACAAACTACTCTTGTCTGCACACTCCTGGAAATTTTGACAATTTCTCTATTCACTGAAGCAATGCTGATCAATGGACTAGATGAGTAGAAAGAAATCAGGAAGAAGGAATAAGAATATAAGCCCCCTGAGGGAAGGAAATTTTTCTTTTTATCTTTTTATTGACAGAACATATGCATGGGTAATTTTTCAACACTGACCCTTGCAAAAACTTCCGTTCCAACTTTTTCCCTCCTTCCCTCCACCCCCTCACCTAGATGGCAGTTAATCCCATACATGTTAAATATGCTAAAGTATATGTTAAATACAATATATGTATACATATTTATACAGTTTTCTTGCTACACAAGAAAAATCAGATTTAGAAGAAAGTAAAAATAACCTGGGAAGAAAAATAAAAATACAAGCAAACAATAACAGAAAGAGTATAAATGCTACGTTGTGGTCCACACTCATTTCCCAGTGTTCTTTTGCTGGGTGTGGCTAGTTCTAATTCATGACTGATCAGTTGGAACTGATTTGGATCCTCTTATTATTGAAGAGAGCCACTTCCATCAGAATTGATCCTCATATAGTATTGTTGTTGAAGTGTATAATGATCTCTTGGTTCTAATCATTTCACTTAGCATCAGTTCATGTAAATCTCTCCAAGCCTTTTTGTATTCATCCTGCTGGTCAGTTCTTTTTTTTTTTTCCTTCCTGCTGGTCAGTTCTTAAAGAACAATAATATTCCTTAGCATTCATATACCACAATTTATTCAGTCATCCTCCAATTGATGGGCATCCACTCAGTTTCCAGTTTCGAGCCCCTATAAAAAGAGCTGTCACAAACATTTTTGCACATCCAGGTCCTTTTCTGGGAAGGAAAAATTGTAATTTTGTTTTTTAGGGCAGCTAGATGGCTCAGGGGATCAAGTACTGAAAATGGCATCAGGAAGACTAAGTTCAGATCTGGCCTCAGACACTTAACATGTGATCTGGGGAAGTCACTTAATCCTATTTGCCTCAGTTTATTTGCCTGCAAAATGAGCTGGAGAAGGAAATGTCAAATTATTTTAGTGTCTTTGCCAAGAGAGCCCCAAATGGATTCTTGAAGAGTAAAATGTGATGGAAGTGGTAATCATATCACCAACACTACTACTACCTCCTCTTTCTCCTTCTCCTGCTGCTGCTGCTACTACTATTACTACTGCTACTACTGCTGCTGCTGCTACTGCTGCTGCTGCTGCTACTACTACTACTACTATTACTACTACTACTACTGCTACTGCTACTGCTACTGCTACTGCTACTGCTGCTGCTGCTGCTGCTGCTGCTACTACTACTACATCATTTTTGTGTCCCAGAACTTGTGATTTCTAGTGTGGGAACTATTTATAGTTTTTGAAAATTGCCTGGAACACTGAGAGGTTAGTGGCTTCTCATAGTCACAGACATAGTAAGGATCAGTGGTACAAATCGAATCCAAGGTTGACCTTTTATGCATTATGCTTTGCTGTTTCTCTTCCTACCTAGTAGGCTCTTAATAAAAGCTTATTGAATTAAACTGAATGGAATTGAAGGAAATTCAATCCTAATGCTGGTATTTGATCTGATTAAGCCACTTAATGATTAGAGTTTTTGTTCCTCTAATGATGTAGTTGAAAGAGCATAGAATTTAGAATCAGGGGACTTGAGCTTGAACTAAGCTCTGATGTTATTGTTAGAGTGACTTTAGGCAAGATATTTTGAGCCTCAGTTTCCTTCTTTGTAACATGGGGAGGGAGAAGGATAGGACTAGATAATCCCTAATGTCTCTCTACTCTGAATTCTATTATCTTACTTGCATAAAGTTCCATTTCCTGTGCTCTGTGTTAAAATTTTTATCCCTTGAGGGGATTCCAAATTCTAGTGTTATGGCTTCCTACTCACATTCCACTAAAGGACCATTTCTCATATAATCCTGTAAAATGAATTTAGACAGCTCACATGCACAACTGCAAGAAGTCAAACCACAAACAGGATTATGCCAGTGACTCTCTTTAACCTATATTTCTCTCTAGGCATCTTAATACAGTCTTCAGCTGCCATAAAATATTTGACATGTTTATCTTCTCAGCACTGGAAATGATTTCATTTGGTCTAAAGTTCTGGTGTCCTCTATATATTGCAAATTAAAAATAGAAAGGGACATTTCTGTTCGAGAAAGCAAATTTCAATTGGCTTGTTTTGGTTCCTAATTGCTATGCGCAGATACATGCCCTAGATTTATAGCCTGCTTGTTTCTGTTGTTACCATATTGGGCTATATGAAAAGTCAGTGTTCTTCATATCTGCGTGAGGGAACCCAGAGCAAAAGAGTCAGATTTATTTGGTGTTGAAACATGGATCAAATCATACATGGCCAAGATATTTGATAAAAGCTTTTTGAAAAATAAAAAAGACATTTTAGAGCCTGTCATATATAATAAATTCAGTTGGATGAAAGGCTCCATGTGTAATAAAAATGTCTCATTTAAAGAAATTAAATGATCCTGTCATTTGTAACTAGGATTGATATAATTTTTAAATGGAAAGAGCCATAATGAAGCACTGTGAGTCACAATGGCCTTTCACATTTACAATATTTCTAACATAATTAATAATTAACACACCAGAAATTATTTTAATGTAACATTATGGTGTGGATTTAAACACAAATGGAAAATGCTTCTTAATAAGGTTTCTAGTCCTTTCTTAAAATTAAAATGCTAAAGTAATTAAAACCAAAGGTACTTTAAAAACAGTTTGCTACCAAACAGATTTTTGTATGCCAAGTATGAGCCTCCCTACCCCCTTTTAACAAATTCTTAAGCCTATTAAAAATGAGATTTCTAATATTAAACAGAATTTCATAGAACTTGAAGGTGAAACTTTTTGGCTTTATTCAGTTTAAATATGAGGGGGATTGCTTTAAATGTTCTCCAAACAGCCTCAACTCTAGTTTTATGAGAGTGAGAGTCTCTGAGGTAGGGGCTGGGGACTGGTTCACCTCACTCAGGTGTCTGTTATTAAAATCTCTATTCTCCTTGAGTACCACCTTTCTTACCAATTTTGGTAACTAAGTTGTAGGGATATTTCCTTACACTCATAGGATATTGCTTTCCTCTTCCTTTTCCTATTGTAAAGTTCTGTGGCAGAGAGGGAGAAGATCCTGGGCATTATAATGTAAAAGGTCACTGGTTGCTATGCTTTGAGTTTGAGAATTTCAATCTTGATGGGGAAATAATGCCATCGGGAAGGAAAGAGAGAATCTTCCATACACCTTCTGGTTTTATCCCCAGCCTTGTTTTATAAGGCTGTCCATCTCTTAGGTGCAGGGAGTGAGGAGACAGTTATTAGTTTAGGATTCTACCAGCAAACTAGGATTGGCCAGCAATATGTCATCCAATATAGAATTTGGGGTCGAGTTGTATATTTCTTGAGACTGGGTAATTTGCCCTAACCACAATTTGAAATATTTGATTCCCAAATATTTTTATAGGACCTTTTGTAGAACCTTAAACCTGGAAAGTACCTCTTTCTTAATCATTACTAGAATTACCTCTGGTAACATAGATATTATGTAATAATTTTTTTTTTTTTTTTACAAAAAAAATTAATACCGAGATAGTATATAAATTGAATTTTGTAAACAAAAAGAAAGATTTTTTTGATACACAGGAAGTAGTTTAAAGAGAATATCGGCTTTGGGTTGTTGATGGTGGGGCATAGTGCCTTCTTCCTGATGGGTCCTAGGAAGGAGTTTTACCTTCATACTGGGCAAAGGGGTTCTTTGGTGAATAATTTCACTACGTCGGCAAATGGTTGCAGAAGGCCATAGGGGCCAATGATGTTTAGGCCTTTTTGGAATTGCATGTAGCCTAACACTTTTCATTTGATAAGTGTTAGGAAAGTGACTGCTAGGAGAATGGGAATAATATAAAGTAGAAGGTTGAGTGTGAACATTTGTTAAGAAGAGGGTTTGAATCTCTGGTAGTACACTAGTGGGATCCCTACCACTTCTAGTAGCTCTACTCCACCTACACAACAGTTTAGGCTCCCTTCAGGGTAGTGGGAGGAGGAGGGTGATTTCTAGGTCAAATAGGAGGAATGTGATGGCAACTAGACCTTCTACCTTTTGCATAATGATTTAGCCAGTCAACCCGGACAAAAAGAATTAAAATCCGTCTTCCCGAAATTAAGTGAGTTATTGTAGAACAGTTATTAGAATGAACTGGTCTATGTAGCAAAATAGTGAGATGATTTTACAATAGGGGTGAAACTCTACCCTTACTAAGAATAAATCTTTTGATGTGTGGAAAGTTATTGACATTAGAAGCAGCTAGGCAGCACAGTGAATTGAGGGCTTGATGTGGCTGGAGTTGGGAAGATTCCTCTTCCTAAATTCAAATCCAGCTTCAGACACTGGCTGTGTGACCCTGGTGAAGTCACTTAATCCTGATTGGTTTTATAAAACAAGAGAGTGAAGGAAATGCAAACCATTCCAGTATCTTTACCAAGAAAATCTCAAATGGGATCCCAAAGAGTCAGACACAACTGAAAAACAATTTAACTCAATAATTGAACTTAGAAACTAAAATTTCATAGAATATCCCCAAACTCATTGCATGTTTCTCTCCTTTCCAGCATGTTCCAACATTCAATCTCTTGTCTCTCTGTCTTTTCATCAACAATCCACCATTTTTTGGATTCTGAGAATTAGAAGAAAAACAACTCATTTGTTTAGATCAACTCATACATGGAGGAATTCCAATAACAATATAAAATGACAAGGAGTTGTCTGGCATCTGCTTAAAGCTTTCTAGGGAGGGAGAACTGACCATCCACCTCAGGTCCATCCCTCTCAGTTTTGGATATCTCTTAATACTTAGGAAGTTTCTTCCTGTATATCAACCCTAAATTAGCTTATTTTCAACTTCTATCAATTGCTCTTGGTTTTGGCCTTTAACTAAACAAGTCAAATCCTTTCCCACAATTAAGCCCTTCAATTAATAGAACTAGCATGTTCCCCTTTGAGTCTTCTTTTCTCCATGATAAAGCCATTCAGTTCCTTTAGTTTCTTACATATGCCTCCTGGTTGCCTTTCACCATCCTTTTCCTTTTCTAGGTATCTCATTAATACACTTCTTGGACCATTCTATCCAGCGTTGAACCAGAACTCCTTACAGAGTTTAAGTGATTATTATTATTATTATAGTGAGGGATACTTATCAACTGCCTTTCTTGATTCAGTGCAAGTTTTTTTGGCTGCCACATCATGCTGCTGATTCACAGATTGAGTTTGTGATACCTTAAACCCATACATCTTTTACAGAACAATTGCTATGGTGTATGTGTGTATACACACACACATATATGTATACTTATACAGATACATGTATACATATACGTATATATATAGTTGATTTTTTCCTCAACCATGAGACTTTACATTTAATTTCATTGAATTTTATCTTATTAGATATCACTCAGTATCTTAGTTATTTCTTTTAGTTTTGTGTCATCAGCAAATTTGATGCGTATGTAATCTTTGCTTTTATTTAAATCTTCAGAAACATTTAAAATAGCATAATACCAAATATATATAGGCTGCCCTGGATTCTCTTGTGCAGTGACATCAAACTCCAACTATTCTTTGAGTATTCTATCTCATTGTGTTGCTGGCTGATCTGCATTTCTTTATCTTCTCCATAAGAATAGTATTCTATTCATTATTAAAAGCATTACATTATATCCACAGTATTCACCTTATCTATTAATTTAGTGATTCCCATTGAAAAAGAATTGAGGTTAGCCAGTCATGCTCTATTTTTGATAACTCCAAGCTGGCTCGTCATCATCATCATTTCCCTTTCTGTATATTCACCGTCTTCTCCTAGAGCTGATCCCTTCTAAAGTTTCTCCAGCAAACAAAGTCTAATCTATTGGTCTATGCATAGTTTCAGATTCTGTTCTCTTTCCTTTCTCCCCTCCTCCACCCCCTAAATCTGAATAGCATCTGTCCTCCAATCTTCTGCAATTTTTCTTGTTTTTCATTATTTTTCAGAAATCCCTGACAGTGACTCAGCAATCATATTTGTCAATTGTGTTTGTCTGGGACGGGTGCAAGACCTCCTTTCCCAAATTAACTAATCAGAGACATCATCAGGTACAAAGACAAAGCATTTATTTAATCCCTGCAGGGAGAGGCCCAGATGCACCTGGGAGCCATCCCAATTCCCCTCCCACTCCTCCCTCACCAATGTGCTCCTGGAACCTGGCCAGCTTTTGGCTTGTCCAGAACTTAAAAGCAAAAAGAGCTGAGCCTTCTCATTGGACAGACTAAAAGGATGTAACCATTTTTGACCAATGGTCACCAATGTTGGTTGCCTCCCACAGGTCCAACTTCCTATATCCCAGGGTTCAAAGTTCATCCCTCCAGAGATCATATAACCCTCCCTCCCTCCAGGGTCCCAGCTCGGGGAACAGGGATCATGTGACTCAACACTGAGAAATACTTCATCCAATCTGTCCCATTCATGTTGAAATCTGAGTCTGTCATTCCATGGGAACAGGTAACCTGAAGTCGTCAATAGCATTTAAATTTTCTCTTAGTATCTCCTCACTCATCCTAGCTATCAACTCCTTATTAGTCACTTCTTTTTTCAAATTTTATAATTCCTACTGTTTTTCAGGAAAAAACAAAAACAAAACACCAATGAAAACAGAACAAAACAAGATAAAAACAGAAACAGACAATAAAAAAAATAGGGCAGCTCATCCTTTTTGTTGTCAATTATTATTATCTTATCCTCTGAAACAAAAGTCTTATCTCTTCTTTCAATGGCCTCTTTTCCTTTCTGTATGCCTAAAAAGACCCTTTAGGTTGTCCTTAATTTTTCTCATGAGCATCATTATGAGCTTTTTAGCATTTTGGATTGTTTTTATAGAATGATGCCTCACCCAAATTCACTTTTTGTTGCCTGGTTTTGTTTCCATTTTCTGTACATTTCTTTTAGAAAATCTAATTTGGTTGGTGAATTTTTAATACAACCACATCTATCTCTTGAGACAACTATATATATTTATATATTTCGCCCTCTTCAATAGATTAGTTTCCCTTTGTATTTTCAGAATTATATTCCTGAGAATCATCCATCCTTTTATCTTCTGACTTTTTCTGAAGCATTTTAATCCATGGGATCTGACCTATCTTTTGAACTTGTAGAAACCTCTGCTTCCTTCACTATGTTGTCCCCTTACTTAATAAATTGCATTGGATTCTCATTATCTCTAGGGTCAAAGATAAAGTCCTCTGCTGTACATTCAAAGCCCTTTAAAACCTGACCTATCTTTCCAGTTTTCTTACACGTTAATCTCTTGTATATATTCTGCCCTTGCATGACACTGACCTCCTTCTTGTTTCTTATGGAAGACATTTCATCATCATACTCCATGAATTTTCACTGATTGTCCTAGAATTCTTTTCTTTTTCATCTCCACCTTCATCTTTTGTCCTTCCTGCCTTCTTTCAAGTCCATCTAAAATCCCATCTTCTCTAAGAAGACTTTCTTTTTTCATCCCCTTTAATGCTGATGTCTTTTCTATATTAATTATTTCTAATTTATCCTGTATCTATCTATTGTGATTAGATTATAAAGTCTTTGAGAACAGTGATTTCTTTTTGTCTTTCTGTGTATCTTTGGCAATTGGCACAGGGCTTGACACACAGAAGGGACTCTATAAATATATTTTGTAATTACATCATTTTTGATTCAGAAATCAGTTTCTACATGTTGGCAAAAATAAAGTTCAGAATAAAATTTATCTTAATTTTTTTCTTGATCATTTAGTGGAAGAAATTATTATTGTCAAGCAAAGGAATTATTTGCTGCTCTGATATATATATATGTAAAAGGTTGAGCAATACATGGTCAATATATATATTTTTAAAACAACTCTTTTCAAGAATCAGAGTGGTTTTTATACCCTTTCCCCAATCTTTACTCTATACTCTAACATAACAGTGTTTTCTTTCAAGAAAATTTCCAGAGTTCCTATTAGTATTTAACCTGGTAAGCCTGCCCACCTTGAGATAGAAGTATCTTAGGGAAACTATCTCCAACCTTTAGGCTAATTAATGAGAAACTATCCAGCAACAACTACATTTTTCGACTCGTTGAAGTTCTTGAATGAATGCCTGAAATACCAACCATGAATTCAGAAAAAAAATATCTGGTAGATCACCTCATGTAAATCAAAACATCATACCTTTCCTAATTAATGTTCCCAAATCTTCATGAGTGGTAATGATATGACACTTCTGTTGATATTAATAGAATATCAGAAGTGAAAACTTTTCTTTTATATGAGCAAGAACAACTCAATATAGATTTGAATGAAGACTTGTTTTGAACTCTAGCATAGTTAGGGGTGGGCACTTGTACTGGCATGTTGATAATTATTGTAGTGATGGAAATCCTACTGTCTTAGATCATGGTCTTTGTTTAATTGTTTTTCTGACCCCATTTGAAATTTTCTGGGCAAAGATAGTGGAGTTGTTTGCCATTTCTTCTCCGGCTTATTTTATAGATAAGGAAACTGAAGCAAACAGGATTAAATGACCTTCCCAGGGTCACACAGCTAATGAGTATTTGAGGCTAGGTTTGAATTCAGGGCTTCCTTACTCTGGGGCTGGCACTCTATCTACTATGCTACCTAGGCATTGGAACATATTTTCACTTTTTAGGTATGCAGAAGAAATCTTTATTATATAATTCCATTTAGGGAATACTGGTTTCTAGATGCTGAGGAATGATAGGAGAGACTGATGATATTTAATCCTTGAAATTAGTCCCTCAAATTTAAGATAAATATATCCTTGACAGAACCATTTTCCAGGAATGGATCTTATGCTCCCAAGTTTCAGTGACACTTATTATGTTAAATTTGCTTCAAGTTGCCTTACATTTCTTGTTCACCTCCATAGTGATATACACTTTTTACATTTGTACATAGATATCCAATGTTGTGAATTTTATTGCTAATTTCTTTTTTGTATTTTCTCTCTTATGAATTTCTAGGCACATCTAACATGGTTAACATATACATATACCTCTGTGTATGTATGTATATACACCTACAGAACCAATTTTTATTCTTCCCTTCATTTTCAGTTTAAAAAAATAGATTTGCAATATAGCAGTATATTCTAACTAGTCTTTGGGTATACTACATTCTTAATAATTAATGATTCTCCAGGGCCCCTCCTTCTTGTATTTTAATCCCTAATCTAGAGATCTAAATTCCATTCTCAAATATTATCTTCTTAAACATATATCTCCTAAATCTGACTTCTCTTTTGTTGAGGCCTTTGTCTTTTGTCATCAGCAATAGCCAAAATGCTACCTGTACTTACATAAAAGTTTTGATTTCTTGCCTAAAGAATCAATCCAAAACTATTTAGGTGCATGGCAGTATGCTAAGTGATGAGGATACAGAATGAAAACAATGGTAAAAACAGTCTCTATCCTCAATTTTTAATGGAGAAGGTAACGTTGAATAAGTAGATAAATACAAGACACAGAGAGAGTAAATGAAAAATGTCCTCAGAGGGCAAGGCCTCTTGCAGAATGTGGCATTGGTACTAAAACTCAAAAAGATCAGAGATTCTCAAAAGTAGAAATGAATATGGAGAAGCACTCTAGATATAAGAAACAGTCTGGGCAAAGATATGGAGATGTAATATCTATGAAGGAACAGCAAGTAGAACAATGACTGAACTGTAAAATTATTGAAAGGTAATCATATTTAGAAAAGATAAAAATGGACCATGTTGTAGAATATCAAATTGAGGGTTTCATATTTGTTCCTGGAGGTAATATTGAGCCACTGGAAGTTATTAAATGAGCGGAGGGGAGCTTCATGGTCAAACCTATATTTAAGGAAAATTGCTTTCGCAACTGTGTAGATGATGAACTAAAGTAGAAAGAGATGATTATAGATAATACTTGCTCCAGTAACTTCCTATTTCTATAATAATTTCCCTATCAGAAATGATATATTTCAATAATCAAGTCTACAAAATTTCTCCCATTACAGCTCTTCAAAATAAATAATATAAATATACTTTCTCTGTTCTAGATTAAATGGCTGCCCAAGCATAACCCAAGGTCTGTGCCAAGTTGAGAATAGCACAAATTTTGCCACTAGTAGGCAGGAAAAACTTGAATAATAACAATAACAGCAACTTTTAAAAAACTGTCACATCTTAAATGGGAAAAGGAATGTTTCTCCCATTTCCAGCCTTACTTACATTAATATTGATTAATGTAACCTATACATTTTCATAGCATTTTAATATTTACAAATCACTTTCCTAACAATGGTACACAGTGGTCATTGAATTTATATTTGCTGAATTTAAATCTTGGTTTCAATTGTAAGATCTCTGGCAAATGATTACTTTACCTTTTATGTAAAGGTTTTGTACCAGATGTCCTTCATGTTCCATTTGGCCTAGACAAGTATCAAAAGCATTAATTCTATTTTTCCAAATGAGAAAACTGAGTTGTAGAGAAACCATGTGACTTGTCCAGAATTACTCATTTAGCTAATAACTGACCTGAGATGTGAACCTGTTTCTTAAGTAGACATCTCTTTGCACCATATCAACTAGTTTCTAATTATTATTATCATGATTTTTACAGACTTCCCTTTAACATAAGCTACTGACTATAAATTATAATTAATTTTATTTCATTACCACTTACAGAGTCAGTATGGTACTGCTAGGTGGGCGAGGGAATAAAGCACTGGGCATGGATCCAGGAAGATCTGAATACAAATCTGACCTCAGTCACATAACTAGCTATGAGACTCTAGCCATGTCATTTAACTTCTGTTTCCCTCAGTTTTCTTATATGTGACATAGGGCTACTTATAACATCTCTCTTCCAGGGCTGTTGTGAGAATCAAAAGAGATAATGGTTAAACACCTTGCATAGTGTCTGGCACATAGTAAGTGCCCTATTAATATTAGCTATTTTTGTTGGAAGTTAATAAGGAAGAACAGGTGCACAAATCTGATGCTTACTACTTACTTGCTGTATGTCTATAAGTGAGTGACTTAACTCTTCTGACTTTCAGGCAGTGTTTTATAATTTTAGGTTATAAGTAGGTTGTGATCAACTGGGATTTCCAATGCTCAAGGTCCTTGACATATTGACTATTGATTAAATGCATATTCTCTATTTTAATCCTATTGGGATTGTTCATTACAGGGGGGTGAGAATGTGAGCCTGGGTACTTGAAATCTTTGCCAGGACAAACCTTGACAGGTTCTCCCTATCTAGAAAGGCTTTAGGTGGCGGATTGTGCATTTATGTCTGAAGAAAATGACAGGTCATGTGTGTGTGGGGGTCATCACTAAACTGATCACAGGGTTGTGAGTGTTCTGGGTAGCAAGTCTTATTGACTTTCTATTAAATTCTTGATATAAGACATCGTGTAGGAAAGCAGAGACCTCTGAAATGCTGATGTGTACGGCATTAATATTTGTATGATTTGAATATAGCTCCCTTAATTAAAAAAACTGCAATATGAAGTTTCTGTGACCTCAAGTTTCTGTGATCTCCTGCCCTAGACCACACTTTGGAAGCTACTCTTCAAAAGAAAGGAAAACCAATGAAACATCATTAACCATGAAATTAGCCATGAAATTGATGATTCAAATTAGCATGTTCTGGATCTCAATGGAATTAGGTAGAGCTGAAAGACATTCAAAGAATGGGCTGAGATAAAGAAACTCTCCTTTCTATGACCTCTTCGAGATTGGTTTCTCTAAGTTTCTGTGTTGATGGAGACTCTAGGGAGAAGGGGTTAACAGAGGAAAGGATACTTGTAACTTAGTGAATGATGTACCAGTGATAATTTCTTAAGTTGATATATTGTTTTCCTTCTCTTCTTTTAAAGACCAGGTTTGTTGCTATCTCCTTCATGAAGCTTTTTCTTTTAAATCTCACACCACCCCCATAGTCCTGCCCTAAGACTTTCCAAGTCTAAAAGTGATTTTACTTTTAAATTTTCCTCAAGAACTTTTGTTGTTTTCTGCCACATTCTATTTTCTGTTACACATGTATTTGTTTTCATTTTTATATCCCAGCCCCCACAAATTACTTGACACATAATATATACTTGATGAATTAAAATGAGAAATATGGGGGAAATGGATTATAACTACTACAAATTTTGTTTTTCATTGACATGTGGAAGCTTTATAAATGAATTATTATTAAATGAATAAATAAAATGAATATAATTCAAGGACAATGGTACTAATAGAATAATCCAACAATGTAGGTATCACATTTTCATGGATAATGATAGCTAATGCTAACATAGCCATATAAGATTTATAAAGTCATAATCATGACCTTATTTGATTCTCACAATGGCCCTGTGACTTAGTAATCACTGGTATTATCTTAAATATGAATTGCCTTGAATTCAATTCTTCCTGACTTTAGATCCAGTACTCTACTTATCTATTATGCCATTTTTTTAGTGTTTGGAGGCAATACAATGATGCAAAGAAATTGTTTAGTTTCCTCTGAAACAGGAAAGCTGGCTGAGGCATTTTATAATTGTTAATCATTTGGCTTCAATGAATTGCTTATTCTAAAATCTTTATCTTATGGTCTTTGAAAGGACTTTGAGTGTCTCTATCTTCTTCTTCTTCTTTTTTTTTTTCTAATCCTTTTCCATAATTCCCAGATGAATGTATATATATATACCCTTAAATACATTCATATTTGTATTAAGATAATTATGCATAAATACATATATATGCATGCTGAAAACATTTCAGCATATACTGACAGATAAACTGAAATATATGTATTTCAAGTTCATTCCCCTTATGTCTAGGACAGGTCCTTGTGCAAAATATGAAAAACAACCATTTATTAAAGCAAATACAATTAAAGCTCTAGGCTCTTAGAATTTTAGGTTAAAGTGGAAGCTAATAATTTGCCTTGAATTTGAGAGATTTTGAATTTTAAGTAACTTAACAGATATACCATAAAGAGATCCTACTTTCCTCTTTAGAGATCCTCCCCTCTCCTCTCTCCTCCCTTCTTCTATCTTCTTTTCCTCTCACTCTCTTCAGTAAATCATTAGACCTTTGAGCTTCAATTTAACCACTGGACTTGATGAGTTCTAATTTAAATCTTGGATTTAAATTCTCCTTTTGAGATTGAGTAGCCCCACAACCCTGAGAAGGTCAAAATATTTTTGAGGTTATGTGGTAGTTGTAGTAGTGGTAGTAGTGGTGGTGGTAAGTAGTAGCAACAGATGTTGTCATTGTCATTGTAGTAGTTGTAGTGATAATACCTGATGGAAAAAAGTTTCCTGGGACAAAGAAGGGCTGTTTCATTTTAGTTTTTATATCTCCAAGACTTTGTTCCTACCCTGATTCATCATGGGCTCTTAATTAATGCATGTTGATTGGCTGATTGATAGTAACTTTCTCATAGAGTTGTTATGAGGCTCAAATAAAATAATATATGCAATAGTACTATCTAGACTTAAAAGCACTTTATTAATATTAGATATTATTCTCTTAGAGTTATCCTATTATTTCACAATCATTCCTTGATTTGGATTCCTTTAATAAGGAATAAAACTAGGCCATTTGAAAGAATGACATATCACTAAGGTAAGGAGGTTATAGTAGTGGTGGTGGGGTGGGAGTGAGGATATACTGAGGTAGTAATAGATCTTTTCTGATTGTGGAGTAAGAATAAGTTTGTTTAAGGTTTCTTCCAATGTAGTCATGGGACATGAGTATACTCCTCAGATACTCAGAGTCCTCATGGGTGTGGACCCTTGTGTTGTTGACCACTGGCTACTCCTAAGTGAAGGGGAGTGACCACATGCTGAAGAGATAATCATCTGGGTCACCCACTGCCCGGAAAAAAGAATGTAGTGGCAGGTACTAAACATCTCTGCAGTTCTGTGGTCTTGGTAACGGCTTTTCTGGGGCTCTGCTCCTCTTTGAAGTGTCTCATTCCAGTTTTTGACAATCCAATATTTAAATGAAATTGGCTCTGTAATAAATTAGCTGACCTTTGATGGTCACCTTGTTGTAAGCTCTGGGTATCAATTGAACCATTGATTTGACTATTGCAAAGACTTTAATTGTCTGACTGAATGCACAAAATAATTCCTAGACAATTTCTAGCTTTACTATTTACTAAAATTAAAAGAACAGCATGGTATATTGGAAAAGAGAATTAACTTGGGAGTCAAAAGAATCCTAACTTTCATTTTTGACTTCTGTTCTGCTAGCTACTCTCTCTCTCTCTGGTTAACCTAGAACATGGCAGTTTCCTTCACTGGTCCTCAGTTTCCTTCTCTGCAAAATGGGGGCATTGGATTACTTGAGTTCTAAGTTGATTTCTGGTCCTTGGAGCTAATTGTAACTGCTCAGGCAAAGCATCAACAAAAGTTTTGGGAAAGGTCCAGGGCATTACAAGATAGACCATGTAAAATTTTAGCTACTCTTAGTTTTAAACTTACTTGTATGTCATTCTGGACACCACTTGATTTATCTAAATCTTTGATCATCAGGAAGAGTCCTAGCCTTAAAAACATCAGTTAGAATACCTTTAAAGTTTATTGTTTCTCTAGTGTTTGTTTCTTCATAACTGCTCTCCCCTTTTTTTTTCGGCGGGGGGGAGATGTTCTTGGCAAAGATACTGGAGCAGTTTGCCATTTCCTTCTCTAGCTCATCTTACAGATGAGGAGACTGAAGCAAACCAGGTAAAGTGATTTGTCCAGGATCCTATAGCTACTAAGTACCTGAGGCTGGATTTAAACTAATTAAGATGTTTCTTCCTGAGTTTAAGCCCAGTACTCTTTGCACCTAGGTGCCTTATAGTTTAAAGCTAGAGACTTTACGTGCTGGCTATTTGACTGTAGACTAATGCCTAAACCTCTACAAACTCTATTTTCCTCGTTTGTCATAGGGGGATAATAATGCTTTGGAAACATTACATAATGTCGTATTGGGAACCAAATTAAGCTTACTAATATGAAAAGTTATTTTTTTAAACAAATAGTGAGCTACTACATACATGGAAGCTATTATTAATATTAGTAACAGGCAACCTAAGAGGAATGATTGTAAGCCTACCACAATAAGTAAGTAACTGCAGAAATCTATTAGACTAATCACTTTTTTTTATTAAAGGTATTTATTTTCAAACATCTGCATAGATAAATTTCAACATTTGCAAAACCTTGTGTTCCAAATCTTTTCCCTTCCCTTCCCCTAACCCCTTCCTTAGATAGCAAATAATCCAATATATGTTAAATGTGTGTAATTCTTCTTATATATTTCCACAATTATCATGCTGCACAAGAAAATAAGATCAAAAAAGGGAAAAATGAGAAAGAAAACAAAATACAAACCAAAAAGAGTGAAAATACTATGTTGTGATCTACACTCACTCCCCATAGTCCTTTCTCTGGGTACAGATGGCTCTCTCCATCATATCTATTGGAATTGACCTGAATCACCTCATTGCTGAAAAAAGTCACTCTGTCAGAGCTGATCATCACATAATCTTATTGTTTTGTTTATTATTCTCCTGATTCTACTCACTTAGTATTAGTTCATATAAGGGCTAATCATGTTTCAGATTATCCCTTCTCCTGTATCAATAATAGTTGGCATCTATGTAGTATTCTAAAGTTTGCAAAGTATTTTACAAACATCTCTTTTTCTTTTCACAACAACCTGGAAGGTAGGTATTATTACTTTTTAAATAAGGAAACTGAGGCAGAGAGCGGTTAAATGACTTGACAAGAGTCAGGACTAGTAAATGTCTGAGTCAAAATTTGAATTAAGATTTTCCTGATTACAGTTATCCCATTCTAAACATTTCTTTGCCTCTGTGCAGAGGTGATGTGGTTTGGTGCATAAAGTGCTAGACATAACTTTGAATCTTCCCTCCAATATTTATTAGTTGCATTACACTATACAGTCACTGCTCAGAACCTGTTTCCTCATTTGTAAAATGAGAATAACATTATCTTGCAAAATGATTAAATTCACATGACATATTTGCTCTTATAAATGCAAGCTAGTAATATCATCGAAACTCATACTATGTTCTCCTTCGTTTTATTTTCTATATTTTTCCAGCTCCAGTAGCTTACATTTACTACTAAGAAATGCTTTTAAAATTGGCCCAGAAGAGTAGAAAGGAGTTCTAATGCAAATTGCTAATAAGACCATGAGAAGTAACAGGTTTGTTATTGTTTTTTGTCCGATTGGCCAATCAATGAGAACCAGAGTGATTTAGATTTACCATATGTTCCTCAAGAAAGAAATCTAGCTAGTAAACCCTAAAATATCTTGTGAGATTTCAACAATCAAAATTAATATTGCTTTGGGAAGATTACCCACAGGTAAGGGTATGATTACCTATGTGGATAGAGGGAGATAAGGGAGGGAAGGAAGTAAAGGAGAAAGGGAAGAAGGAAGAGAGGAAGAGAATGAGGGAAGGAGGGAGAGAGGAAAGGAGGAACAAAGGAAGGGAGGGATGAGGGAGAGAGGAAGGAAAGAAAGGAAGGAGGGAGATAAGGAAGGAGTGAAGTGGAATAAGCTCTGACTCTGGAGTTAGGAAGACCCCAGATCAAGTTTTTGCCTCTCATAAATCCTGGGAAATTTGCCAATAGTTTTAAGAAACTCTCTAATACTATTTAGAAGAGTTGCGGGTCTGTATTGGTAGAGGGAATTCCCTATCAGGGAAATCTCAAGTAATGACCTGTCTGTCCCTCTTCCAGGCCATCTTCTCTCCCTGTTATCCCTCCCCAATTCTCCCTCCCTCAAAATAAAAAAGCTGGGTTTAGCAAACCTCATTGAGGAAATACCTTCACTACAGTAAGGGATAGATTATTAAAGTGTTAGAACTGAATGCCAGTTAGGGAGAGTTAGTGATACTTCTTTGGTTATTTTCCAGACAATACTAATCTTTTCTTTGTGGAAGACATGGTTGCCTGGCATGAGAACACTCTACAATAATTCACTGTCTTCAGGGTTTTAAAGGAATTCCAACAAAAAAAGCACTAAAATAGCATCCTTATAGTTTTGTTTCATAAATCGATATTTTGTTTTTATTTGTAAAAGTGTTTTTCCACAAAGTGATGAAACGGACCTTTTCCTGTTGTTTATGTGGTATATAACTTAAACCTGAACTCTACTGGTTTTTCACTAAATTTGATTACATACATACATACACATATATACATACATATATATATGTATATATAAATATAAATAAAATAACCACATTCAGAGAGAATTGTAAAGTTTGAAAAGTATTTTACCTGTGTTATCTGATCCTTCCAACATGACTGTGAGAAAGGTGATATGATTATCGAGATAATTTGGATAAGAAAACTGAGGCTTGGAATGGTTAAATGATTTATCCTGGGCCACAGAATTAATAAATATCTACCTGAGGCAGGATTGGAATCTCAAGGATCATCCAGCTCTAGCCATTTACTTTACAAGGGATCATCTTTTGCCCAAGGTAGCAAAATTTTTTTCCCTTTCTAGAATGGCCTCATTATGTGTGGAATGTCCCCCTCTCCTCCAATCTTATCTTTGTTTTACTTTGTCTGTGCTCACTTTGTATATTTCTCATAGCATGTAACATCCTTGAGGGCAGGGGATAGCCAGTTTTTGTCTTCAAAACCCTAGCATCTAGCATGGTAGCATGTATGTAGTAGATGCTTACTTTATTATTATTATTTGAAGAAGAAAAGACAGTGAGAAAATGATGATGTTTTAGCAAATTAATTGTATTGAATTTGATAAGCATTTATGTTATATTTAAAAAACTGCAATATGTTATTGTTATGTACAAGATACTGTTATAGGCCCTGGAAAAAGATACAAAGACAAGTGAAACATTCCCTGTGCCCATTAAGTTTATATTCTATTCTAGGGAAAATAGATAAATAATGTAAAAATATTCAAAATAAATACAATGTAATTACAAGAGTGGGGACATAGAGAGAAGCAATACTTTTCCTGAAAAATTGATTGAAAGGGGAAATCAGGACTAGATGTATGGTGTTATTGGTAAGTTCAATCCCCCAAAATCTAAAATTGTTTTAGAAAGAAATTTATTAGTCACGTGGTAGAAAAAAGTGAGCTAGAAAATTTCTTTGAGCAGGCCATGGAGCAGGCCATCTTTGTTAGATAAAGATGCCTGCATGTGAATTATAGATACACAGGTAAACAAAGTAGCCAAGAAGGCAACTTGAAAGCATTGTAATATGAGGTAAATATAAGTAACTGTAAGGGGCAGCCAGGTGGTTCCAGATAAAGCCCCAGGCCTGAAATCAGGAATACTCATCTCCCCAAGTTCAAAGCTGGCCTCAGATGATTAAATAGTTGTGTGACCATGGGCAAATCAATTAACCCTGGGTACAATTTCTTTCATTTATTACATGAACTGAAGAAGGAGATGGAAAACCTCTCTAGTGTCTTTGTCCAGAAAACCCTAAATAAGCTCATGGAGAGTTGGCCATGACTATAAGATGACTGAATAACAACAACAAAACTAAAAAGCTAAAATATAAGGAAACCCAAAATACAAGCTTGGTTGGACCTATCAAAAGTCCTGGATATGGTTACTCAAACTAAGAATGCTTTGGACAGATTCAGGGCCTGGGGGAATCCAAAATATCTTATAGCATTTCCAGAATTCCTAATGAATCACTAGAATGAGACAATATTCTGGATGCAGATAACTTTAATCACATAAGGTTTGATTTAAACAGTATAATAATTTTTCTCAAACAATAGAATGTCACTTGTTCATACAGTAGTACTCGTTATCTTGAGCGTCTTAAGAAAAAAAAAGTCCTCTTGGTCCTTTTCAACAAATATATATGTGGAAGGCTATGTAACATAATGAATAATGAATTTGGAATCAGAAAGACTTGGATTCAAATATGGCTTCTGACATTTATTAGTGAGCAAAGTTATATGGTGTAATGGAAAGAGAACTGACCTTAGAGCACTTTAGATTTGGGTTTCAAGTCCCAACTGGGCAAAGCATTTGATATCTCAGTGTTTTAGGCTAGTGGCATCAAACTCAGAAAAAAAAAGTGACTATTCATCCATATATAAGAATCCCTGCAAGCTACAAAAATATTTTAATTTTAAAACATAATATTATCTGTGTCTGATTGTGTTTTTATTTATTTTGTCAAATATTTCCCAATTACATTTTGATCTGGTTCCTGCCTGTATTATGAGAGTGTTATGCTTTTTAGCAACTCTCTTAATACTGAAAGTTTCAAAGAAGCTGCTGACTTGCATTAGTAGAGTTTCCTCATCTGGGAGGGCCTGAGCTTCTTTGAGCCTTAATTCCCTATAAAATAGAGGTGGCAATGTAGGCTTTGTGAAAGACTCAAGTATTATGTGTGCAAAGGACTGTGTGTGCAAATAATTAATGTCTTAAAATTATAGGTTGTAAAGAATTTTTTAAAATTTTGTTGCTTATTTGGATTACTTCTTGGAGCCATATTGACTATTAGAAACTGTAGCTAGAATTTCAGTTGTCTTTTTTATACCAGCTGTTTTTATTCATTTGATGACACTGAAACTTGGCCCAGAAAACAGGGGAAAAACAGCTTTATAATAGCACACATTTCTATAGGGCCTTCAGGTTTACAAAAGCTTTTCTCACAACAATTCTGTGAGAGAGATAGTATGTAGATTATCATTCCCATTGTATAAGAGATGGAAATGAGAAAGAAAGTGACATTGTCACAGACCTTGGTAATGTTGAAGTTAGAATCTAAACCCAGCTCTCTTTTCACTTAAATGCCTCTAATATGAATGTATTACAACTAACAAACTTCATTTCTTATCTTAAGAATTCTCTTGAGTAGCAAGAGGGTTTATTGTGAAAAAGAGGAAACTAGGTCATTCAATGTGCATTCACTTTGCTTATTCTAAAGTGGGATGATTTCTTTCTTTTAGAGGAAAAAAAAAGTCCGAGGATCACTGCACATGACCTCTCATCCAAGCTGGGGGTAGGAACTTTCCCATCTGTGTCAAATCCCAGCCCTCTATTTCAATTTAAAAAGTTCAAATCTATTTAACTCTTCAAATAACAGGAAGATATGAGGGAGCTATCTGGGCAGGGACTCAATCAAACCACTGTGTTGACATAGGTTTTGTATATGTTTGTGTGTGTGTTTGTGTGTGTATGTGCGCCTTGTACAGTGTAGGTATGACACTTTCATTGGACAGTTGGTTGTCAATGGGCTCTCTCAATTTCTGATGCTTTATGTGGTCAGCTGTGGCTTTGTCAAGCTGCCCAGAACAGGTGGAGGGAGAGGGGGGATCCCTGACTAGTCCTTGTTGGGTTAATACACCTATGTTTTGCTCACAGCTGTTTGCTTCACATCAGGGATGCTATTAGCAGCTATGAAACATTTTCACACCACCTACTAGCCATGGCTCTGTTACATTTGTTGGTACTTACTGTCAGGGTTGAACTACTTTTATGATTTTTTTTAAAGGGACAATAGAACTTTTGGTGAAATAAGCCAAATTGGCTCGAAAATATCCCATTCCTCTTCTATCCAAAATTATAACTTTTGTTTGCCCTGATCTGCACCAAAATATGGCTAGAGCAAGGAAATTGTTTTATCTTCAAAACCATTTCTCCCTTCCTCCTTATCAATTTAAAAATCCAACATTTGGTTTTTCTGTGTCAGTGATATTCAGCTTTCCCTGTCCCCCATTACACACACCCCATGTTGCATATGTTTATAATGTTATATCAAAAGCAATAGATACTTGGTACTTTGGATCCAAGACTAGACTTCTGAACTTGACCTGGAAGATCTATGATTTCATCACTCAGGAAACTTCCTCTATTAATGCTTGTCTCACCCTTTTCAGGCCTTCTTGGTAGATGATCTTTTTGAGTTGTGTCTGAAAAATACATAATTTCATATGTACATTTCTGGTGACAATTCTCTCCTCTATTTCACTTAGAGATGGTGGTAGTGGTGGTATTTGGACTGTAGATACATAATCTGCCACTAGCTTCACTCTTGAAATAATTTCCTTTTTGTCTGAGCATGTATTCTATGAGCATAATAGAAGTTTGAGAACCTTGAGTTATTTACCTACCACAGGAGGTTCTAGAAGGGACCTAGAGGAAAATGTCAAGATGAGTTATTACTGGAGTTATAGAGCTGACAGCATCTTTAGAGGTCATCTACTTTGACCCCCTCATTTTACAGACAAGAAACTGATATTCATGGAGTTCAGGTGGCTTGTCCAAAGTCACAGAGATAGAAAGTGACAAAACTGGAATTTGAACCTAGGTTCAAAGCATCCTGGTGCTTTTTTCTTCTTCTTCAATATGCCATTTGTCTTAGTGCTTCATTTTATAAAATAAGAAACCAGAGTGATTAAATGGCCACATATATATCAAAGAATAGAACTCAGATCCTTTTCCAATCCAGATGTCTTTTCATTATGTTCATACCCTTTGATCCATGAGTTGGAAAGAAAGAAGCATCTTCTAAAGGCAGAAAACTGTCTTTTTATGTATCTATCTAATAGGTGTCCTATTTTTTCCACAGTGCAGAGTGTTTTATAAAGGTTATGTTGTGTTTCTTTTAGTGATAGCAGCAATGAAAGAATCCTTCCCTGTTTGTGCCTGTCTATGTACCTTTCCTTTCACATTGACTATACTCTATGTAGTCTTCTTCAAAGACTTAGTAGTGCCATGGAGGTAACCTTGACTTTTTGAAAGCTATGTTAATGGGGTGCAAAATCATGCTTTAGGTATGACCTGGTTGATGGGCTTTGTACCACCTAGTTAAATATTTACAGAGAAGGTTATAATTAGTAGACTGTCCAATAGGAGATGAATTTTTTTGGACTAAAGAAACATAAAGAATAAAAAAGGGGAAAGGAACTCTTATGAAATCACAGTTTTCTTGATATATTGAAGAAGAATACATACATAATACAGTTAATCATTCCTATTTATTGAGTAGGGAATAAGTTCCTTGAAGGCAGGGGTTGTGTCTTCCTTGCCTTTAAATCTCAGTCTATAATACTGTACTTACCAAGGAGTACGAGTTTAATAGATATTAATTAATTGTTTAATTAGTTGAGTAAATCATAAATTGAACAAAATGTTTTCTTGTTCATTGTCTTATTTGATCCTCATATTAGTTTGTGAGATAATCAAGAATGGTATTAACATCTTTGTTATATATATAAAGAAACTGAAGTCATGGCCATACTCAAAGTTACATGTTTAGGAAGTGACTAATACAGGATTGAACCAGAGGTCCAATTTTTTTTTCTCCCATTCCACATTGATTCATGCTCAAGGAAAAAACGCTCTGAGTTTCTCACTGTGTAGGACTTCCAGAAAGTGTAATGATTTCTATTTGGTTCAGGGAAGAGGGGAAAGGAGGACTCAGTGTTAGAGATGTTTACTTAGATTTAGCTCAAACTTAGATCACTTTTTGTCAAGAGAATCCTTGTTTGGTCACAGCCCTGTAGCTTAGTGGATAGTGAGCCAATCTTGGGAGTCATGAAGATTGAGAATCATGCCTTGATTCTTCTATATGATTGGTGTATGATTGCGGGAAAGCCACACAGCTGCCTCTTAAGAGTCTTAGACTAAAGATTAAAAGCTGTCTGTATTCATTGATGAAGCTTCTGACACTAATGAATTTTAGAGTTAGTAAATGCCTTAAATTTCCTCCAGAAAAGGGGTTGAAATAGTTTTGTCTTAAATTAATTAAACTAGAATATAACACAAAACTTGAATTAACCCAAAATAAATTGGCATCTAAAGAGAATTTCAGATTATAGTTGGGTTAGATAGCTAATCTGTTAACATACTTTTTCTAGATTTGAATAGGATTTGGTAGATGAAAGATCAAAAGATGGGGGGATATTAATTTCCTATTGAGTCTTTTCTGAATTTAAGAATTATTATGTAGTAGAAAGAACACCTTACTAGGAATCTGGAGACCTGGATTCTAATCTTGAACCTGCCACTTGGTAGAACCAGTTTTTGAATTTCTTTGGATATTGAATAGTCTGTGAGTTTATTATACTGACTTTTGACTTATATTGCAACATTTATTTGTGCCTGCTATAGTTATTCCCGATAAACATTTATTGTCAACAATATATGAGAGAGGTTCCATAATCATAGAAATTTAGAGTTGTCCCTTTGGAGCAACACGAAACATATGTTCCTTTTATTTGACTCAGATATTCAAAAAAAAGACTGGCAGCATGGTGGGTATTGCATAAAACTTTGAACTTTGAAAAAAAGAAAACACTGAAAAAAAGTACATTCAAGAGATTCAAATTCTTATCCTACTAGTATGGTAATAATCTATAAGATCTTGGATAAATAATTTACCTTCTTGGAGTATGAATTACCCCATTTGTATATAAGTAATTTGTATTAGATGATCTCTATGTATAAATCTATGATGTTGTGATTCTATTATGTTCTAACTCTTAAGCTTTTATTTCCTAGCCTAAATATCCAAAGTTCCTTCCGTGATATGGTTTCTAGAACTCTTATTATCCCAAGAAGGAAGAGTAATTTTTCCAGGGAAAAGTGCTCCACTTTGTTCCCCAAACTTATCTTTCCTGTTTAAACAGAAAAGTGTAGCTGTTACTGAATATGGTTGTAAAATCATTTACCAGTAAAGGAGATGAGGGCAGGTAGATGGGATAAAAGCAAACAGGAGGCATTTGTTTTACAGTCTAATAGGTCTGCCCCCGATGGACAAAACAATGAGATAAAGTGGGCAAACACAATTTGGCTTCACTTTGAGGTATGGAGAAAATAATTCTTCCAACTCAGCAGTCTTCTGTTACTCATGAACACTTGAACATAAGGTGATTTGGCTTTCCCCTTCTTGGAAGCTGTTGTACGGGCTCTTAAATTAGGAAGACAGCTGAATTTCTGAACTATGAACAGTTTTATCAGCTGGATTGCACATCTCTTCAGGACAACAGTATGTAGTCTCTTTTGAAATGCAGGACAATGTGTTTGGACAACTCCTTGGCAAGAGTGAATAGCAGTGAGAAAAGCAAACTTGAGGAAGTTAATGGAATTTGACAATTGTGAAGTACAACTCTTCAATACACTCAACATGAATAGCAAAGCTGCTTTGCTGCTGGGGAACAAGAGAGAAATATGGCTTTTTTTCCCTTCCTGTTTGCTCTTTTTATCATATCCTCTTGAATCTACTGTCTTAATAGCAAAAGCTGAGGAACAACATAAGGCCATAGCAGGTAACTCAGGCCCATGGGGAATATCATTCATTGAAGTTCATGAAAAATTTTATTGGGGAAGTGGGAAATCTTAAACCGATCTTGGTGATTATTAAAATCTTCTGAACAGTGTGCCATAATTAACTTTATAAAGGTTTTAGTTGGTATCCTAATGCAAAAGTGAGGCAATATAATACATGAGAAATGACATAATACAGTGAAGTGGGTGCCAGGCGTGGTGTCAGGAACACCTGGTTTAAATCCTATCTCTGATATTTATTAGCTGTGACTATGGCCTTTGGAGTCTTATTTTCCTCCTTTGTGAAAAAGAAATATTTGTCATACCTTTGTGATGCTCAAATGAATAATGTATGTAACTTAAAAGTGTTTTTGTAAAGTTTGTTATTGACAGGCCTTGGTTTTCTTTTCTTTCTCTATCTCTGTCCTCTCACTACCCTACCTCCTCTTATGCCCACTCTTCTTTCTCTTTCCTTTCTCTCTTCATTATCTTTTGGAACTATATGTTTTATGTGGCTCAGTGAGATAGTTTATAGCCATGATTATAATAATTTCTTGTGTTTATGTAGTTTATACATTATAATTTATTCATTGTAGTTACTTTGTTTTTTTTTCTGAAATTTGGAAAAATATGCAATATGTTTTTACTTTAATGGAGAGAGTAATTTTATGAATCACTTGAATTTTAAGGGGTTAGACATTCATATTTAACATTTACAAAAACACAGATTATTGTTTGAATTATCTTATTTTTGTGTTATTAGTTTATATTTACTTCACTAGGGTTCCCCATTTCATCCTATTAGTATCATCTTGAGATTTACTCTTCATCAAACTTTCTTATTCCAGTGGATCTCTGATCTCATTGATGTGGGTACTGATGTGAATTTTAACACCAGTGATTCAGACCATAACTTGCCCATGTTTTTTCTATGTCATTCTAATCCTAACTCATACATTTACCAAATGAGCACACTTAACATGTTTAGAGGATTCCTCATATTCTCTTCATATTATATGTGTTTCTATTGAACATGGAGACCTTTCATTGGTTTTCTTTTATTCTTGTTATGTGACTAGCTCACCTTTTTTTCCTCTGGCAATATCAATTTAAGCAGATTTATCTTTTTTTAAATTTCTCTTTCAAAATTATTATACTTTTTAAGTACTTAGAAAAGGCACGTTAAATCGAAACTCTATGGAAAACTTATGGGATGACATAGACAATAATCATACAGGTGGAAAGGGCATGGAGACATTGCAATCTAAACTAGCAGAAGAAGTACTCTTCATGATTAAATCATGGATCCTCATTCATATTGAAATACAAATGGCAGAATTATTTCATGGTGAGATGCCTATCTACCTACCTATCTATCTACCTATCTACCTACCTATCTACTTACCTTTCTTTCTTTCTTTCTTTCTTTCTTTCTTTCTTTCTTTCTTTTTTTCTTTCTTTCTTTCTTTCTTTCTTTCTTTCTTTCTTTCTTCTTTCTTTCTTTCTTTCTTTCTTTCTTTCTTTCTTTCTTTCTTTCTTTCTTTCTTTCTCTTTCTCTCTCTCTCTCTCTCTCTCTCTCTCTCTCTCTCTCTCTCTCTCTCTCTCTCTCTCTCTCTCTTTTCCTAGGAAGCATTTTTAATAAAAAGATAGAAGGGTCTTATCAGAGCAATTCAATTCCCTTTGATACTGGCCAAGAAAATGCTAATTTTTGTACTGGCATTACAGCATAATGGGAAGAACATGGGACTGAGAGTTGAGTTCTAATTCTCCCACTAACTCTAAGATCTTAGGCAAATCTGTTCTTCAGTTTGGATTTCAGTTTCCTATTCTATAAAATGAGCCTTTTTCCAAATCTATGTAGGCAATTTGAAGTTCTGTAAGATATGAGTGGGTATAAAAACAGTAAGAAAACATTTCTGTTATTGATGTTTTTTTGGTAAAATATCATATATGAAATTATAAGCAAATACTTCTTAAACATCAATGATTTGTTAGGAAAAATAGTTTTTTAATTTATTTTGTTTATAAAAATTTCCATCATCTCCTTTTATCCCAGGTCTCTTTCATATTCTGTTATTTTGCAAAGCTTTGAAATGCTTGAAGAACAATATTTAAGTTTTGTCTTTATATTTTAATCCCCAGTGCATTCTAATGCCAAAATGTTTCATCTGATGTTAATTAGGATGTAAGAATTTTAATCTTGGATGATGGTTTAGGAATCAAATAGTCTAGCCATGTCATTTTATACATGAGGAAACTGAGGCTTAAACAGCAAAGATTTAAACCCAGGTGTCACTCAAAATTTTGTATTTTTTATTTTCACTATAGTGAACTATGAGCTAGTTAGTGACAGCCTTTATTCTTGAACTTAATCTGTTTCTTTTTTTTGAAAAGTGGGCATATTGCTTTCCCTCTGCACTTCATAGGATGCTCATGAGAAAAATATTTTACAAGAATTAATGTGCTATAGGAGTTTTAATTATTGTTATCATTGAGTTGCTGCTAAGCCATTCTTTAAGTTTAAAAATTGCAGAGCAGGTGACAACCTGAATAATTGGAGGGAATTTCATCACTGAAAGTTCCCTACATCAGCAAAATACACAATGTACAAAATATCCAAAAAGTTTTAAGCTTCAAGAGCTTAAAACTTTACTGAAACTTTTGGAACATGCTATGTTATTAGTCTTTATGCTTTAAAATACATTTTAACATCATAATTGATAAAGGAAAAGCTAATAATTCTATAAATCAAATCTATTTTAAGTTTGGGTTACAAAGAAAGGCTTAATGCTTAATATAGTTTTGCCATTTAGAAAGTAAAAAGCTCAACCAAATGATTTTCTCTTCTAGGTTTTTTCCTAGCTCTCAGCAGCTTCTGTAGAAAAGGCAAGATTCCTATGGCTGATTAGGCTGTTGCCATTGGAAGCTGTATAGTACCCTACTCAGAATTCAAGGCCAAAAAGGGTCCATTATTTGTGCTGTTGATTCTGCTACTTGGTATTCACACATCCCTAATGATCTTGGAAAGTATAATGTTTTCTAACAGCTGTAAAGACAAGAGATTCTAACATTCCTAACTATACATAATATCCATGAAATTACATTGAATAATGTAATGATGTGTTATGCTGCCATTAACACATTATGAATACCTAATTTGAAAGGTTAATGAAATTGACAAACACATGTATACTATGTGTATCATCAATACTAGTTAATGACAAATCTCTTGTTTTTATTTGTAAAATGATTGGAATTGGAAAGAATTCATTATAGTTACTTTGTTTTTGTCTGAAGTTTGGAAAAATATGCAATATGTTTTTACTTTAATGGAGAGAGTAATTTTATGAGTCACTTGAATTTTAAGGGGTTAGACATTCATATTTAACATTACAAAACATATCATTGCTTGAATTATCTTATTTTTGTCTTATTACTTTCATTCATGCATCACTGTAAGTTAATAGAATGCTCACCATTCCTTTGATATAGGGGCCACACAATGGATAGAGCTCTGAATCTGGAATCAGGAAGATATGAGTTCAAATCTAGTCTTAAACACTAATTAGCTCTGTGACCATCGCAACCTTTGTTTGCCTTATTCCACTGGAAAAGGAACCAGCAAACCATTCTAGCATTTTTGCCAAGAAAAAGCCACGGACAGTATGGTTCATGGGATCATGAACAGTCAGACATAACTGAACTACTAAACAACATCAACTTTAACCTCCAATATGCCCTAAATTTTCCCAGAGTCGAATAATTAGTAACTGTCTGAAGCTTGTTTTGAACTTAGTTCCTGCTGACTTTAGGTTTAACTATTTATCTACAATATCACTTAGCTGACTTTGTGTTGAGGAGAGAGTAAGTTCCAATATGAAGAGCAGCCTATGTAAAGACAGAGAAGAAAGTAGTGGGAGATATGTTTTAGTGAATAGTAGACAACAAATATGATAACTTACTTGGAGCATAGATTGTATGTAAAATCATTCTAGAAAGATAGATTGGATGAGAGATGTAACTGTTATAGAGATGAGTTTCTGATTCATACTAGAGGAAATAGGGAATCACTGAAGTTTTTTGTTTTTTGTTTTTTGTTTTTTAACATCAATGACACCATTAGATGTGTGCTTCGGAAATAGTAATTTGTTAGCTCTGTGGAGCATAGATTGGAGAGGGGAAATTCTGGAAATAGGGAGACCAATCTGGAAAGTATTGTAATAGTATAGATGAGAAGTGATGGGGGATTGAACTCATGATGATAGTGGGAGAAAAAAGGAAAGAAAATTAGCATTTGAATGGACTTGAAAGTTGGGTTGGGCATACAGTTAAATATCTCTCTTAGGTTGAAGAGTTGCAGTTCTAAAAGAATGATGGTGACCTCAATAGAAAGCAGAAAATTAGGGGGAGTGGAAGACCAAAGATTATTAATTACTTGGGGATTTGTTTGAGATGCCTATGGAATTTTAGATGGAGATGCTGTTAGACAGTAGGAGACATAGGACTAGAACCTAGAAAAAAGATCAAGATTGAATATGTGGAAAGAGAAGGAGAAGGAAAAGGAGGAGAGAGAGTCAGAACAGACACTTTTTCTAAAAGTACAAAAGGATCTTAGGATATATCCATGAGATATAATCATAGTTATAATCATAGAAGATGATCCTGAGAAAAAATATGAGATTGATCAGATAGGTAAAAGGAGAATCATGGAAGAATAGTATTATGAAAAGCCAGGGATGTGAAAACAACCAAAAAACCCAGAATGGTCAGCAGTGTCAAACATTGCAAGAACAAGGATTTATAATTAATAGCTGTGAATATGAAAACAAGAAAATGTTCTCAAAGAATTTCTTTGACAAAATATAAAGGGGAACTGGAAAGGGAGAAGAAAGGGAGGAAGGTGGGCATCCAATCAAGGGCAGGACAACTAATGAGGTAGAGCATCCATAAGAAGATTATTTATGTTTTTTTGGAAAGAGTAGAATCATAGAAATGTCAGATTATAAGAATTTGAGAAGTGAATGAAGGATTAGAGAGTTGGATACAACTAATGTAAACAGATTTTAAAAAAATCAGATAAAGCCTAATCACCTCCTTCAGTCCTTTGAACACAGACTTTAGACTTGGCCTCCTTCCCTTCCCCTTTTCCTCCCACTATCAGTCTTTTCTAAATATCCATAATTTATTCAATTGATTCTTCTGTGAAATGATGTTATAGTATTTTACTTCTCTGCTTATTCCCTTTTAAATGTTTTTTAGTTTATTAACACCATTCTGAAATGTGGCACCCAGAAATCAATATGATTTGCATTATATTGATTTGGTCTGACTGGTGTAGGGCATAATGGGACTATTACTCTCTTGAAAAACATCACCTATTTGACTTATGCTTCCCTATTGTTCTGTATAGGAGTAATGAAGTAGTTTCAAATATGATGTTGAAAAATTCACTTAACCTATCTAGATCACAGTTTCTCCTATGTAAAATGAATCATTCTAACTTGATAATTCCCAAAGTCTTGTCCATATTTAGAACTTATAATCTATATGTAATACTAACTTTAGATATATAACCTTGGACAAGAAAGTAAGAATTTGTCATCCTTCTATTCCTCCTTTTTATATTCTTTTTCTCTTCTTTCTTCTTTTCCTCCTTTTCCTCTCATATGATAGACATAGAAGTTGTAACATGTTTGCTAAAACTGACTTATTGCAGTGGGAGAGCAAAAAGAGGAAAAAGAGGGAGAGACAATGATGTAGAGAAATACGCAATTACTAATTAAGATTATGAATGGAAAGAACTCACCTATAAAATGGAAGAGGATAGAATTGATTGTAAAGCAGAATACAACATGATATTTATGAGAAAAATGCTTGAGACATGAAAATTCGTGCATAGTTAAAACAAAGAATTAGAACAAAATCTATACAGTTAAGTTGAACTTAACAAAATCAGGGGAAACAGTAATAACCTTAGAGAAGAAAACAGTAAAATTTAGGTAAAGAAGGAGATGAACAAAGAAAAATTATTTTATTACTAAAAGATAATAGATAATTATGAGTAATATGTACCAAATGGTATAACATCTAGAATTTCAATGGAAAAATTAGATTAGGTAATGGTACAGCAACTAAGATTTAAAGGAAAAGTGAGACTAAAAGGAAAAATAGATAATAAAAATAAAACAGTGAGACACTTCAGTATAGCTCTTTCTGAACCAGACAAATCCAACAATACCACACAAGAAAAAAGTTAATAGAATTTTTAAAAAGGTTAAATATTTTAGATTTCTGGCAATTGTTGACTGACAACAAAAAGAAATACGCATATTTGTCAGCTGTGTATAGCACCTTTACAAAATATGATCATATGTTAGGGTATACAATCTCATTAATAAAACGAAGAAAAGTAGTAGTGTTGAATGAAGAATAATGCTATGAAATTATATTTAATAAGGAAATGTAGAAGGAAGAGTTGATTTCTTTAAAGGTAATGACAATGAGACAATTTTTGGGATGCAATCAATCTTTAGGAGAAAATTCACATTTCTAAACACTCTCATCAACAAGGGTTAAAGAACAGATTAATGAATTAGGCATAAAATAATAAAAACAACAAAACCATTTAAAACCAATTAAACACCCAAATAAAAAGCCCTCAATATCAGAGAAGAGATTAAAAAATTGAAAGAAATGATTAAGTTAATTAATGCAGGGGCTGTTTTTTTTTAACAAACAATTTTTTAGCCAAGTTGCTTAAAATTTAGTTAAAAAAGAGAAAAACCAAATTACTAAAATAAAAAATAAAAAGAAACAACAAAGAAGAAATAAAAATATTATTAAAATCTATTTGCTTATCTATTTATACACTAAAACTGCCATATGAAATGGAAGAATGATTACAAAAATATAAAATATTTACAAAGGTAGAATAAAAAAGAGAATTTAATAATCCAATTAAAAATTGAACAAACTACAATTTAATAATTGTATAATAATTTACAGTTCTCCTGAGGAAGAAGAAAAAAAAACTTGGAATCAGATGGATTTATAAGTAATTTCTATCAAACATGCAGAGAACAATTCAATATGTAATAAACTGCTTCAAAAATAGCAAAAGAAGGGGTCCTATAAATTCCTTCTGTAATCCAAATATTGTCTTAATATCTAAATCTGAGAGAATTAAAATAGAGAAAGGAAATTATAGTTCAAGATCCCTAGTGGCCATTGATGTGAAAAATTTAAATATCCTATTAACAAAGCTTCTCACAATAAGATATCATAGAGATTATATACTATATGTGGTTGGATTCATGCCAGAAATATGATGTTACTTTATTATTAGGAAAACTATAAATATAATTGACCATATTAATAAAAGGATAACAAAATATGATTATATAAGTTGATGCATAAATAGCTTTTGACAGAATATAATATTCCTATTAAAAATGTTTCAAAACATTGGGAGAACTGGATTTTTCCTTAACACAGAAATGGAATATTTCTATCAAAGCTTCTTAAGCTATGGGTGGCAACCACGTGTAAGGTCACATAATTGAACACAAAATTATGATTATCAATAAATGTTTGATTTTCATAGTATTTTATAAACCTCTACACTCAAGGTAACATAAAAATTTCTTAGGCAAAACCTTGATTTATATAACCTGGAGTCTGTATCACATGCAATAGGGATAAACTACAATCCTTTTCTATAAGATCAGGCATAAAGCAAGGATCAAATACCAAAATAAACTCCAAAATAGATTAATGACTTTGACATAAAAAGTCAGATAATAAACAGATTGGGGGGGGCAAAGATATTTTATGGAAATGGGATAAGCACAAGAAGGGAAGATCATAGAAGATTACATTTTAATTTTATTTATATAAATTTTTACATATTATATATGTATATATTAATTATATAAAACTAAAAAGATCTTGAATAAATAAATCAATTGCAGCTAAAATTAGGATGGAAATGATTAACTGAGAAAGATCTTTATAGCAAAATTTTCTGATAAATGTCTCATTTCTATGATATAAAAAATGATTTAAATTTATAAGATCAAAAGCAATTTGCCAGTTAATAAATGGTAAAAGGATATGAACCCATAGTTTTTAAGAGATGAAATCCAAGCTATCTATTGCCATATGAAAAGCAATTCTTCAAATCACTAATAATTAGAGAAGTACAAATTAAAGCATCCCCGAGGTTCCATGCCATATCCATCTTAATGGCAAAGTTGACAAAAAAATAAAATGACAAAAATCAGAGTGCTGTGGGAAAACAGGCACACTGGTACATATTTGGTGGAGCTGTGAATTTATATGTCTATGAAAAGCAAGTTGGGACTATATCCTCAACATATATCCTGAACATATATCTGGGCTTACTATGTGACCCATTACTAGGCTCATGCCACAAAAAAATCCCAAAAAAGATGCAAATGTTCTCTCTTTTCATAAGATCTATATCTCTATCTAAACATACAGACAAATAATATACGTATATCAGCTCTTTTTGTAGTGATAAAGTACTGACAACTAATAGGATTCCCATCAATTGGAGAGTGGCTGAACAAATTATGATATATGAATGTAATGGATAATTACTATTGGATATATATAGATATAATGAATAACTACTATGAGAGTTGAAGAAAGAAATGCCTTCAGAAAAACCTTGGAAGACTTGCAAGATCTAGTACAAGTGAAATAAATTCTGCAGAGATAGCAGAATAATTAATGCTGTAATATCAACAATAACAATGAACAACAAAGAATATTGAAAGACAAAATGACTTTGATCAATGCCATGATCCACCATTATTCCAGAGGACCAATAATGAAAAATAATACCAATTTCCTGATAGAGAAGTGATAGATTAATATGCATCATTAAACATGTATCTTTGAACATGGATATGGAATATACTTATTTGTTTTGAATATTCTGTTTTTCTTGTCATCCCTTTCCCTTACTTCCTTCACTCTGAATGTGGGAGAAATATAAGGGAGGAACAAAATCAATGCTTAACTATTGAAAAAATTAATTTCACATGGTAAATGATTGAAGTGATACTGGAATCTAGAATTCCTAAGTCTTTCAATCTTCTTTCTATTATACTACACTCAAGTCTTGAAAGTACTCTGTATGAAAGGATATGAATTCACTTCTAAAGACTAAGTTCTTATTCTTTATCTATCTTATTCTTTAGACAAATTGAATTGTAATTATTAAGATATTAAAATGAAACATCACTGCAACTAGCAATCTCTCACAATCTTTGCAAAACTAGCAACATATATTAAACATTAAATTACATTCCTAGATATGAACTCACAAATAGAAACTTACCATTGATTTCTTTTTGATTAAAAACAAAACAAAACAAAACACTTCATAGGGAGTATCTCATTCAATCCTGACAAAAGTCTTGTGATGAGATGTGTGAGGACACATCTGAGGGTACTGAGGGTTAGTCTAAGAAAGCCTAGTGAAGACACTGGTCAATTTGATATTCTGAGTCATAAAATTATTTGAAAGTATTTTGAAATTTCGATTTACTTGCAATTACTTTTCCATATTGATCTTGGTCCTAGGCCTCTAATATGGCCACCAAGGAGCAAGATTGACGTCTAAAAAAATCTGATGAAATCTGTTTACCTGTAGATTAAGACCTAGATCACAAAAAAAATTTTCTATGGAGCAAAATTCAATATATTTATATATATATATATTAAATGCTTACTTCTTTGAACAATACTGAGGATTCAAAGATGAAAAACAACATAGATCTTTCCCTAGGTACCTGCATTCTGATGGAGGTTATGGTGATGGTGATGTGTACAAAAAGAAGTATGATTCAAGGTAGAATGTGACAAGGGCAAAGGAGATCCTAGTTAATGGCAAAGGAAACTTTTAAGAGGGATAGAATCACTTTTATATGGTCAAGAGATAATAATTATTAACACATTTATATAGTAATTTAAGGTTTATATCAAGAGAAATGATGACACTGAACAGGTATCCTTGAAAGAAGAGAATGATTTTAATAAGGAAGGGCTAGATCCTACCTGTGCATATACACTGAAGTGCAAAAGGCCCTTACAAAATGTAACATGAAAGCAAATCCAGAGAATATAGTCATTTCTTCTGACATACTTATTATATATGTCACCATGTTCCATCTATGGCACTTTAATTCATTCTTCAAACCAACATTAGTTCATTTGACAAATGTATTAAGAAACCTTCTATGCACAGACCTTTGTGGAAGGCACTGGGCAAGACATAACATTGACCAGGACTAATTCCTATCATATATGATCATAATAATTATATGAAAGGATAGGATAGGTATAATGGAGTACATAGATTATGGTAAGAGAATCAGAGAGGTTGGTTAACTTGCTGTGAAAATTCAAAGGAGAAATCACATCTAATTGATTTATTATCTTCTGGATTCTTACCTGCAACCCTAGCATGTGAATTAGAGCTCAACCTAGACATTTATGTTCTCCCTGACTATGTGACATATCTACTTCTCCATCACTGAACAAACATCAGTTATGATAATACCTTTGGAAATGCATCTGAGGTGAAAACATTCCAATTTTTTTGACATCATTCCTAACATTCCTTATTTAATATGTTGATATATTTTGATTCTGAAATGGTCATAATTGTAATCCTAATACCATTCTGGGAAAACAATGTGAAAATGCAGCTAATCGATGTTAAATCCACTAGGATATATGGGATATATAGAGAAAAGATTAATTTTATAATATTCACGTCAGCATCAAGGGATCAAGAAAATTCCATTGTAGGGTAAGGACTGATCTGTTGAATGAGAAATTAACTGCCCATTTTCTTAGAAATTATTTTAGTTTTTAGAAAATATTGGGTGAGGATTCTTTAAAACAAACACTAAAAACTTATTTTCTTTAACATTACAGGTTATAAATAGTTCCTCTGCAGAATCTAGCCTTACCTCTTCAACCCACAATCATCTATCCATTCTCTGAATTCCTATACAACTGAGATTTTTTTTTTTAACAATCGGATTCTTAGAATCACAATATACAAACTGAGTAGAACTTTAAAGATCAACAAGTTCAAATCTCTAATTCTATAGATAAAGAAAATATGGTTCAAAGGTCTTATATGACTTGTTCAAGGTTATATAATAAGTTAATGGCAAACCTGGCCTAGAAACCAGGTTTCTTGACTTGTTGTCCATCATTCCTTTCCTTCTCATGCTTATATTTTTTCCCTCTCTTGGACCACATTTTTATCTTAAATCTTTTTTTAAACTTCTCAAATACACTCTATTCTTATTGTGTACAATGTAAGGATCTGCCATATGTCTTTTGTGCCCTCCCAGTTTTTATCAAGGCAGATAGATCGTGTAGGCACAGGGGTCCTCAAACTTTTTAAACAGGGGGCCAGTTTACTATCCCTCAGATTGTCGAAGGGCCGGACTATAGTTAAAACAAAAACTTTGTTTTGTGGGCCTTTAAATAAAGGAACTTCATAGCTGTGGGTGAGGGGGATAAACGTCCTCAGCTGCTGCATTTGGCCTCCGGCCATGGTTTGAGGACCCCTGGTAGGGGATAGAGTCCCTGACCTCTGGCCTCTGGCCTGCCATCAGGAAGACACATTTTCCTGAGTTCAAAAGTGGCCTTGGCCTTGCTAGCTATGTGATTCTGGTAAAGCTACTTAACCTTATTTGCCTCGGTTTCCTCATCTGTAACATGAGCTGGAGAAGGAAAGAGCAAACCATTCCAATATCTTTTCCAAGAAAACCTTAAATAGGTTTCCAAAGAATCAGACCTGAATGAAAAAAATGACTGAACAAATAATTTTTCTCTCAGTCATGGACACAGGATCTGCTTTGTAAGAGACCATTTGATTTAAATACAAAATTATCATGTCTATATTTAAAAATATAGTTTTTATTTCCTGTGGTGTCTTTAATAATAATATAATTTCAAGGTTTATATCTCTTGACATTTTTAACATTATTATGCCTTATCTGAAATTATTGCAATTCCTACCTTTTTTAGTTAATTAAAACATAATGGATTATGTTCTATGCTATGATATTCCCTCCCCATATGTCTTTACATTTTAAACTTAATTCTTGTGAATAATAAAACTTTGTTTGAATCCAATCTTCCATTCTTTTTATTGAGGATTCTGATTCAATCACATTTAAGGTAAAATTTAATTTATTTCATTTGGTATTTTTCTTTGTTTATTTTGTATTCTTTTACACATATAATTGTCAACTAATGGATATGGGTGAGAAGGTAAAGGTGACACATTCAAATATCATTCTGAAATATGAATCTGCATGATTTTGAGGCTGGTAGGTCCCTCAGTACAAAGGTATAGAGAAAGGAGAGGAAAGGAAAAATCAGGTTCTTTTAGGACATGTTGAGATTGCTATGTCTATAGTACATTGAGAGAAGACAATCAAATGAGGACTGAATTTCTGAAGGGAGATTTAGTTATTTCTACACAGATAATATTAGAAATTGCAATTCTAACTTTTATTATATATCTTCAAATGTCTACAACAGGGGTGCTAATGGTCTATAGTGCTTCTTCACAAATTTCAAATGAGATTAAAATGTATTTGGGAAATAATTAAACAAAATCACAAATATATGTATATATTACATTTTAAAACTAAGTTAATATATAGCCCTCAGGGAATATTTTGTGATTAGTGGCCTCCAGTCTGACATCTCTGATCTATAGCACATTTACCTCTTAAATATCCCATTAGCATGTCAAATGTGGCGTGCAGATTTTGAAATCATCTGATTGGGATAAAGTCCCAATGGATTGGTATGGATGATATCTCCAAAGTAAAGAATTTAGAAATAGAATAGGAAAGGGTGATGGGCAGAGCAATGGTAAATATATTATGAAGAAAAATAGAAGAGCCAATAAAGCAAAGATAATCAATACATCTGCCATCAAAGGCCTTATAATCTAGTTACTATTATAAACTTCATAGTAGAAAGAACACTGAACTTGGAATTATTTGGAAGACCTGAGTCCGCAATGGCTAGTTCTATGTCATTAGGCAAGTCACTAAATTTCTCCAAGACTCAGGTATTTAAAAACTCTGTATAAGGAGGATAAAAATACTTTTTAAAACCATTGAACTCACGACATGATGAAGATCAAATAGGAAAATTTATGTAAGACACTTGGTAAAATATTAAGTGATATGCTCTATATATTATAGATAGCTATCTATAGCACATTTACACGCAAGCATATGTATAGATATACTATATTATGGAATTTATGATATCATAAAGACCAAATTTAATCATTTGAGTAAAACTCTTTGTAACAGTGAAATATATTTCATTTCAGCTATAAGTAATTTGTTTCTTATTGATTCTTAAAACATCCTTGTGAAATAAGAAAGTTAAATAATTATATTTTGCAGATAATAAAGTTGTGACTAAGGAAAGCAAAATTGATTTTCATCAATAGGGAAGTCAATAATAGTCTTTTTCTGCTGTTCCATAATTTGAAAAAAAAGTTTTCAGATTATTTCTGAAAAAAGCAACAGAGATGGCCAAAGCTTTACTAATGTGTACTGCAATTGTGATAGTGCTGGAGAAGCAGGAAAGAGGATTGGAGATCAGCTGGAATATTTAAGGTGAAAGAAGGATAATTAAAACTGCTAATAGATAACTAGCTTAATTTTACCAAGTCAGCAAACCATATATTATTTGTTGTTGTTCAACCTTCATTGTTGAAGAGGACCAAGGACATCATGGGCTGATATATTGACTTGCATGTGAATTAGATTTAAGTGAGGTAAAGTTGCTCAAAGCCATCAATCTCAGTCTTTCTTTCAGTCATCAAAGACCAGTAAATGATATCTGCGAGTCTTCATTATAGAGATGTGAATAAAATAAGATAACCTATATAAGGTGCTTTAGAAACTTTACAATGCAACATAAAAAACCAACTTGTCATGATTATAGGCTATCCCCAGAATCTTAGTACATTTTTAAGCTATTAAAATCATTAAAATTTCAAATTACTAAAACTTTTGTTCTGAATTGTGTATTTATTACACCTGGGAAAAAGAGTCCATAATGTACAACAAAGGTGTCAGACAAATAGACCATAAACCGTGTTACCCACAACACTCCCAAGTAAGTCCTGAACTAGTTTAAAATGTAATTTGGAAATATTCAACAAAATAAGTAAAAGTACAATAAAACCTAGTTAATATGTGCCCTACAGGGATCCTTGTATATGGTTTAGTGGTTCCTACTTTTATTGAGTGTGACACCACTCATTTATAATGTCATTGAATGAAGGAATTGTAAACTTAAGAATCTATACCTAAAAGAATTTCTTCTGGAAGGTGAATCATATATTTATGGATGGATTTACCTTGTCCTAACTCTATGTACTAATGTTTATTTTTTAAATGACTCATTGTAGAAGAGTTATTATTAAAATGCAGCCAGAGAAAAAACTGAAAACTGAATGGATGCCCATCAATTAGAGAATGGCTGAATACATTATGGCATATGAATGTTATGGGATATTATTGTTCTATAAGAAATGTCTAGAAGGATGATTTCAGAGAAGCCTGAAGAGACTTAGATGTTCAGTTCATCTAACTGACACTAAGTGAAATGAGGAGAACCAGGAACTCATTATAAATGGCAACAACAAGATTATATGATGATCAATTCTGATGGACGTGGCTCTCTTCAACAATGAGATGATTCAAACCAGTTCCAATTGTTCAGTGATAAAGAGAGCATCTACACCCAGAGAGAAGACTGTGGGAACTGAGTATGGTTCACAATATAGCATTTTCACACTTTTTGTTGTTGTTTGCTTGCATTTTATTTTACTTCTCTGTTTTTTTAAACTGAGTTGATTTGATTTTTCTTGTGCAGCATGATAATTGTATAAATATGTATGCGTATATTGGATTTAACATATATTTCTACCACATTTAACATATATTGTACTACTTGCCATATAGGGGAGGGTGTGGAGGAAAGGGGAGACAATTGGAACATAAGGTTCTGCAAGAGTTAATGTTGAAAGAATTGTCCATGCATATTTTTTGAAAAATAAAAAGCTTTAATAAAGGAAAAAAAATAAAATGCAGAGTATCACAATGTATTTAGTAGACGTGTTAGTTTGATTTCATTGATTTTAGTCTTAATCATCAACTCTTCATATTCTCTTCATCCCTCTCCACCTCTATCATTTCCCTACTTAAATACATGAATTTACTATCCTCCTTTGGTTTTCTGGGAATTCATTGATCTGTGTCCTTCCTTATGAGATCCATAAACACAAGCTGCCTTTTAAGCATTCTTCTCACCATTTCCTCAACTGAAAATGAAGACAGGATAAAGAAGGCAAAATTTTGATCGGTCAATTTTGCTATTTAGAAGCATTGGTAGAGTGATCACTAAGAGAGGGTTTAAAGACTTTAGCATAACTTTTAGTTATAGAAGTATTTGATTTCTTCTCTTTCATCTATTACATTCTGCTTTGAGTTATAGTTATACTTATATATATTGTATATGTAAGATGCCTGAAAGCTCTTCTTCAGTGCCTTATCAGGACTATGAGATAGCCCTGGAATAGTATATATTTGCCCAAGATCACACAATTAGTAAGTGATGAAGAATTGGAATTTAGATTTACCTGTCTCTAAGTCCAATGCTCTTTCCACAACTAAAAGTAAGACTCTTTGAAATATTGAGGTATATACATATATTTCCAAGTTTATGTTATAAACTCCTTCTGAGACCAAAGTCTATATTTGAGGCATCCCTGTATCTCCCTCCCAATATCTGATATAGACATGGAACATATTTTAGGTTCTAGAAAGTTGTTGCAGTAGATTACAAGGTCTAGCTGATCCCATTAAACTGAACAGCTTTTGGGGACTGCCTTGGTGGACCATGGACCTAAAGACTAGCTAGACTGAACTCCAGAGCTTCTTCACCAGGGAACTGGTCATCAACTGACTTGGTTTTGTCACAGCAGCCCAATAAATAACTTCTTAAGGTATGGAGGAGTTGTGATCCAAGAATAGTGCATATGTGGGTAAAAACACAAATATACAAGATTAAAATAAGAAGTATCCCTCTCAGTATTTACAGAAGGCTCAACAGTATTTGCTGAATGAGTGGGAGATTAAATTTAAACTTGTTTTGGTACTTCAAGGACCTGTAATTTTAGCAGTTTAGGCCATCCCTCTAGAATTTAGGGGATGGCCTTTGAGAGTTTCTGTGGCCAAATTTACTAACCTGCAGCCAAGCTGATAATAAGCCTCTCCAAATTTAGCTAGGCTAGTTTCAGGTCACATTCATATAGTCTGTTACCGGTTCTATGGTAGAAGGGTTTCCTGCTGGGTAGGAGTTGTTAGGGCTTGTACTTATCTAACAATACATTCTGAGAACCCAGGATCACCTCTGACAGGATATCACGTTAGAACATTGGTGGAAGAAAAATTAATGATATACTGCAATCAGCACTTAAAAGTAGCAGAGCTATAGCTAAGCATTCTAGTACTGGGATTCTTCAAACATTCTTAAAAAAAAAGGTTCCAGGGTCTATGAAAATTAAACAATTTTTTGATGAGTATATTACAATATAATTTCCTTTTTAAGTCCTAGTATTTTTTTCTATATTCAAAAATGTTATTCTCAGAAGAGGTCCTTAGGCTTTATCAGATCCATTTCAAGGTCCATGTAAAATAAAATACAGAAGAGCTCCTTTTTCAATGCAACCCTAGACCTGGTAAACATCTCTCATTATTTGAAATATGGATGTGATATAGGACATATTCTATTTGCAACAGAGAGCTTGAATAGGATCACAGAATTTAGAAGTGAAACAGGATCTTAGACATCATTTAGTTTGAATCTTTCATTTTATAGAGGAAACTATGGTCCAGAGAGACAAAATGATTTACTCAATGTCTCATGTGAGAAAAAGTAGAGAGCTGGGATTTGAATATATATCCTAAGCCCATGGTTCTAAGGGTCTTCCCACCCTTTATACTACAGCTAAAAATAACTCTTCCAACTTTATATGAAATCTCTGTAAATCAAAGAAACACCAGGCTCTAAGAATTATTCTTTTTCTCTGGACAGGAGTTTGGACATGGGGATGAAATATGTTAGGTGAGATTAGCAAGAAAATCCCAATATTGTCCCCTGAAGTTCTTTCTTCTTAGATACAAATCAATCTCTTCTATTTTTTTATTGTGTGTCTGAGAATTTCTGCCTTAAAACAAAATCTCTTGAATAAAGTGAAGTGCTTCCTTAAAAAATATGTTCAGAGCTTGGGATTCTAAGGCATCTTGCATAAATACTTTTTTGGTTAACCATTTACCTTCACTGAAAGTCACCAGCTTTAATCAGCCCATCTAAGTGGTGATAAAATGCTATCAGGAGTCTGGAGAGATTGTCAGTGACAGGTGACAAGGGTTTTCTAATGACATTAGGTCTCTGGAAGAAGAGGGCTATGGTTTTATTGGGAAATAATCGGATCTGTTGTTTGCATTTGAAACTGCTATCACTCTCTGATCGCTCATTCCCTGGGAATCTCATTTGTAAATAATTACTTGACAGAAAGAGAGCTGGCTGGAAAACTCAGAATGCTGAGGTGAAGCCAGGCCAGGGAGAACAGACTTTACACTGAAAGGGCAAGTGCCCAATGGCTCCAATCGCAATTTTTCATCTCTCAGCAGTTAGTGCCTAATAAGGTCCCTAGTTAGAGAATCATACTCTCAAGTTCCTGGAATAGGCGGACATACTTAGCTAGTCATTAGTGATACTGCTCCGTGCAGCTGGGTTTTTCAGACTGCTGATAAAATACTTTGCTCTCCCCCCCACCCCCTTCTTCCTTAAAAAAATGCCTTTTCCTCTTTTTATCCAGAGGGTGGTAGAGAGGTCCAGTTAAATCCTCTGGCAAATCATGAATCCTTGTCATGGCCTGGTGCTGGGGAGAGGTCTTGTTCTGAGACTTAACTGGGAATTTTTATTCTTAGGGCACATACTGCATAAACTATGCTTGGGGCAAGTGAAAGCCTGGAGTTGAATGAGGGGAAGTGAAACATTGTTTTTGGTGGTAGGGTGTGTGTGTGTTTATGGTGTTGGTGGTAATAGAGTAGGACAGAGGTAATGCTGGGGATGTTGTGGGGGAAGACCATACGACTTGCACGATGGAAGAGGGTTTTTACCATAGCCTTTCGCTCGGTAGCTTCCTCTTTTAATAAACTGTTCTCACTAAGTGCTAAGTCCTGTGGTTTTGTGATGTAGAAAGACTGCATGTGAGAGCAGTATCCTCTAAATTCAACACTTTTTTAAACTGGGTGCCCAGAGACAAAGACCCAATTGTCCTGCCCTAATCATATAATTCTAATTGTGTTGTATGAGAATTTTAGTCGGACTGTTATAAGTGGGTTATAAGATCATAGTTTTAAAGTTGGAACGAGGAGAGGAGACAATTTAGAAATCACAGTGTTCAACTTTCCCTTTTATAAATGAGGTACAGTGCTATAAAGTAACTCACCAGAGGTTGTACAGATAGAAAGGAGTTTTAATTCAGGTTCCAGCTCTGAATTCCATACCCAATATTTGCCACTGTACCACATTTCTGAACACTTATTCATCACCATTCCATCAAATGTGTCCCTGCTCTTTCCCTGAGAGCCACATGGGTGGCACATATGTACTGAAGGCTCCACTTTAGCCAGGCAATCTGTTTCTTGCCAACCTGCATTTTTCCATTTTCCTGTCATTGGGATGAACTATATCCCTCACTGCCAGGACTGAGCCCTCAGGTGGCAGTGCTGATCAGGAGAAACTTTGATGATACACTGGGCCTCCAAAACTGCCCTGGGCTGCTGAGGGCTGAAATGATTTTTTAGATAAATGTGTGTGTAGCTCTCTGAAATGCCTAATGAGAGAGTACTAGGAAAGAGCACTTAATAGCTGACTGAGCCAATGAAAATGTGCCCAAGAGGGCCAGAAGAAATATATCAAAGACATTTTGAAGGACAATCGGAAAAGAGTATAATATCCCCACATCACCTTGGCAGCAAGATTTCTTTGTAGCTGATCTAAATTGAGGACAGCAGCAGTGCTCAAGGGCAGGGTATTTGTCTGAAAAAATGAGTATCCTGTTAGTCCTGGAAAATGTTAGTATGTATGTATATACACTGAACCTCAAGTGCTCTACTCTCTCCTCCAGGCTCTGCAGTGAAATTTTAAAATTAGGCTCTCCCTTTTTAATCAGATTGACTACATAATTCCAAATATAGATCATCCTTGAATATTGACTATACATCTAATAAGAGACCTCATTGAAAAGAGGAAATAAACTACATGAATGAACAAATGCATGAATGAATTAATGAAAGACAAAAACTTATCATTTATTTACTGTGTATCATGAACATAAACTGTGACGTGCAATAGGAACACAGTTATCAGAACAGTCCTGTCCTTGGTCTCAACGTGCTTACATTATAATAGGTAAAGACAACATATATCCGAAAGTAATGTACAGGGGGACACTATTTTGTTTTTGGAAGTCACAGATATAGTGAATGGAGCAAAGTGCTGTCAACTGTTGGTCCCTTTCCACAAACAATGATTGTATCAATTTAATTACTATTCTCAGACTAAGAGTTATACCCACAACAACCACCTTTTCCTCCCTCCCCCAAATAAATTCACCATTGTAGTGAAGCAAAAAACAGTCAGAAGATCTAGGGTTCAAATGCTGGTTCTGCCACTTTTAGATAAAGAGGTGGACTGAGATGGAGTTACAACTTGACTGAGATCACACAGGTAGTGAGTTACAGAGGTAGGAACTCTCCACATAAACACTCTTTCCCCTGCTTTGCCTATGTTATGTGTGTGACCTTGGAAAATTTATGTCACTTCTCAAGGCCTGTTTCCTTCATCTGTAAAATGAAGGTATAGATGACTTCTAAGAGTCTTTTTGGAATTAAAACCACAATTCCATGATTTTAAACTTTTTAAGCTTTCTGAGTTTCCATAGTGATAATATAAAAAGGTAAGACTAAATGATTTTGAAAGTTCTTTCTAATTGTAAATCCTTTGAGCTATGATCATCTAACTACTCTGTTTTGGAGATCCAGAGTGCCTTGTCTTTTAAAGTTCATGTGGCCTTTTTTTTTTTTTTGTTTGTTTGTTTTTAATAAAGGGGAAGCCTTTTATTTGTCTTCTGTACATATTTATTTTCTCTCTTATTGTCTTTGTCTTCTTCCAGGGTGGTTTACTGTAAAGACTGTTGGATTTGGGGTTACAAGATCTGTGTCCAAATCCTATTTTTATCACTCACTACTTGTGTTAGTACAGGGAATTTGTTTACCGTCCCTGGACTGTGGCTTCTTCAACTAAAAATTGAGAAAGTTAGAGTAAGAGATACTTAAATCCTTTTCTGCTCCAAATCCTATAATCCTATTTATCTGCCCCAAGGGCCCCATTGTAGCTTCAAGTAGTTATCCAAAGTTGTCATTTATCACTATGTATCTATATATATGTATGTATCTAATCTATCATCTATCTATCCTTTTTTTTATTCATCACCATCTTTATCTTTCTTTACTTATTCATTAGATTATTACCAATATATTTTCTTTCCTATTTATTTTATCTTATAAATGGGTAAGTGATACAACGAATAGAGTCCTGGACCTGGGGTCAGGAAGAGGAATTCAAATATGATGGCAGGCATTTATTAGCTAGATAACTCTAATCAGTAATTTAAATGCTACCTGCTTCAGTTTTCACATCAGGAAAATAGGGATAATGTAGCAGTTTCCTAGGATTGTTGTGAGAATCATATGATGTAATACTTGGAAAGTATTTTGAAATCTTAAAATTCTATATAAATGTTGACTATCATTAATCTAATCACCTTTTAGAATTTCCATTTGTACGATATCTTCATCAAATTATCACCGATTTATTTTACCTAAGTACTTATGGCTTCTCCATAAGCTTTGTTATATTTAATATCCACCTATATTTATCTTCTCTCTAACATCTATTAATTATTTACTTTCTGTCTATATATCATAATGATCACTGACATCATCCTCAACATTGTCAGTAATAACTTTCCTATCTCCTCCTCTCTGCTTGTTATCTTTTTTCTTTGCTAGTCCAATCCTTTTTATTTTGTAAGCTGTAGCTTAAAGAACAATGTCTTAATAGGAAATTTTCTTAAATGATTTCATAATTCTATATCCTATCAATGCATATCTTAAATTTATCTCTCTCCCCTATACCAATCAATTTTTATAATTCTGAAATGTAGCATTATAGTGCAACATTTATGTTGAATTGATGTAAAAATCTTCTCTATGAGATTAGAGTGCCTTAAAAGTGGGCAAATCCATTTTGTGACCCCCAAGTACACTATAACATTGGAAAACTTGTTAATGAACTGAATAATCTTCTTTTTGCCCAGAATAATCTTTACGCTAATCTTGAGCTTTTAGGGGTCAGACCTTTTCAAAAGATTGGAAGATATTCTATCCTGAACTATTTTTCTTTTAAATGTTCATGTATCTCAGGGCAGTAAGGTAATATGGAGGGAGAATAATCATATGAAGTGCCTAATAAACGTTCATTTACTGTTTGAAGCTGTGTTCTCAGAAGAATTGTACATGGAGCAAAGAGTAAAAGAAATATTTCTGGAGGGTGTAAGTAGGCTGCAGGATATTATCATTAAAAGCACGAATTGTGAAGTGATCTAGGAAACACAATAAAGATCATGTGTTGATGGAACTAGTTATAAATTGTTCATATAATGAGTGTAAAAGTGATAATGAATGGGAAGCTTGAACAACATACTGAAACCCAGAAGATATTATAAAAACCAGAGGAATACTTTCAATGAATTGGTTAAAGCCTCTATTGACAAGGCTCTCATAGTATGAGGAATCCAAATGGGTAATAACCTATATCTATGGTAGAAGTACTTCTAAGGATGATCCATATGGGTGCTTTTCAGTATGGAAAGTATTGTAAACTGTAGGTTTGAAATATGGGTTCTAGTCCTTATTCTTGAACCTCCCACAAACTCCAAGATACTATATATAGAGCTGGCATAGATCTTTTTAGAGGCTATTAGTTTAACACCATATTCTCTATATATGGATACTGAGTATCACAGTTGTAAAGAATGCAACTTACTTGGTAAGTAAGTTGACTGCAGAGTGGGTACATTTTCCACTGTATTGTGCTGGTGGCAATACATTTTGAAGCATTCTTTTAAAATAAATTCCCTCATAAATATGAGTTCTCTAATTGTGAATGCAGATCACAACAGTCACATTTTTTTAATCCTGAGTAACTCTTTTTCATATTCCATAAATTTTCCCATAGGAGTCCAGTCAAAGTACTAGGAACCTTTCAGAAGTTATTTTCACATTATATTGCAACTAGTGAAGCACATGGGATATCTCTTTATTATCATTTGTAACTCCTTGACTAGCCCACCTCTTTTTCCGGTCAAGCATTTTTTTTTTTTTTTTTGATGTAGCATCTTACCAAGAGTGATCTATATTATTGTATGATATATGTTATTAATAAATAAATATTACTAATCATATAAATTGCTATTGATAATATATTATATTCTATACATTTACTCCATACATATCTTCATAGTCCTTTGGATACTCTGAAATTCTGAGTATTTATAAATCAAACTGTTCTATTACACACACAATACAATATTATCAAAAGAATATTGATGCTAAAATGGACTTTTCTTTTAAGGAAAACCTCTAATTTACAAAATACAATAAATATTACTCTTTTCCTTTTATTTTTATGGGCTTGCCCATCTTTAAATTCTGTCACATATATATGCACATGTATTTGTGTACACATATACATATACACATATGCACACATATATAAATGTCTATATCTATATCTATCTCTCTGTGTATCTATCCATCTATATGTCTATATCTATTTGCCTACTGAAATGGACTCCAATGGGCAGCACACTGAGCCTGGTAGGCTACATGAAGTGCAATGGGCCATTTATTTAATTACATAAAATATGCTGGATAATAGGTATTGTTTAGACAGTTGTTTTTTCCTGTGTAAATTGTCAGACCTAAATCTTCAGTAATTGTGATTATCATTTAGTTCCACTGTGCATCAAACTGAATTCTCCCCAGATTAAAATACAATTTAAAAATATTTAGCAAAATAAATAAAAATACAATGCAATCTAGATAATGCTAATTTGTAGTTTTCTAAGTCAATATACAGCTGCAGAAATCCTTTCTATTTGAGGCTGACACCACTGATTTAAGAGATTACATTATTCTTAGGCTTGATGCAATAAGCACAAAGTCATTCATCAATAGGTGTGATGACCGCACATTTAAAATCAGCCAGCATCAGGAATTCAGGTTAAGGGAAAATCTTCAATCTTTATTCTCAGTAGAGGTGAAGAAGGATCGGAGGTGAAGGGGAATCGCAATAGCAATGTGAGCAGCTGTGTCAAGAAGCCAACCAGCAGTCTCTCTTTCTGTTTCCCTCTCCGCCCCCCTGCCTCTACCCACCAAAATCGTCATTTCCTATACAACACATCAGGACTTGCACAAAGAGTGGGCGGGGGCCATTCTTTCTCCAAGCATATATATTAATAGAATATGGTCCAATTACTATTTAGCCTCACATGCTTGGGACCTCAGTGCATCAACTCAAGCCTCAGCCCATTACAAATAAGAGCATCTGGGAATCTCATCATGTATTTGAAATATTTCTTCCATTTGTATTCTATGTTGAGAATCTTCTAAGATAGAAACAAACATCTTTGATATGATGAAAATATATCTTTCTGTTTAATGTTGCACCTGATAACAATAATGTTATCATTATCAATGAATGAAATGATCTCTATTATGTCCATCAAGGAGTATGATATCATCATGATATAAGCAAGGTAGACACTTTTTTGGAGTGGAATCTTTTAGAAAATGTTTTGTTCCATTGAAATAAATGCCTTTTAAAAATAATTAACTAGTAATCAGCAATAGTGTCTTGCATATCTGTACCTTCTAGTCAATTGTGTGACTCTAAAAATTCAATCTGACGGAGAATATTATTTGTGAAAGCCTTACTGTTCTTATCTGATATTTTCAACAAGGATGCCCTTGATACGTTGTGTAAATGATTTTTTTAAAGAAAGGGAAGTAGACATATGGCTTTGTAGTTATTTATGTCCTATTGCTCAACTTTATTTTGGGGTAGTGATGGTACTAATGGTATCGATATATCTTTGATATATATTTAACATTTATTTTTCTCTTTTAGATATTTTAAGAATTTCTCCTTCAGGAACTTCAAAATTATCCTTTGTGTAAGCTTGGTCTGGTACAACTGATTAATTTTTGTTTCTTTAATGCCATTTCCACATTTTCAAGCAGTTCATTGGGCTCTGTGTGCAGTACACCAGAGTCTATGCTTGGTTGTTTTACAGTCATTGTTGTCCCTGTGACACAAATTTCTTCTCATACAGTTCCAATAAGGAGTTAATAAAAATTAGAATAACAATAACTAACATTTATATAACATTTTAATATTTACAAAATGCTTTTATAAATGTCACATTTAATCTTCATAACAACCATGTAACATTAATGCTAATTATTAACCCCATTTTAGTGGTGAGGAAATTGAAACTAAAGAGATGTTAATTGACTTGTCTGAAGTCACACAACGTTGGAGGCACAATTTGAACTCAGGTCTTCCTGACTAAATCTAATACCCTAATCCCTGCACCACCTCGTTATTTAAAAATTATCTCGCTTTGCTTTAATATCCACGGTATATTTTCAGAGCACTTCCCTGCTATTCTTTCTATGTCAGAGGAAACAGGAAGTCTTTTAATATCTGGGGAGGACATGAATGTGGGTTTCATAGGAAGGGTAGATAGGGATGGATTATGATCTCTTTTATAGGAGGAAGTAACCATATCAATGAGTTTATAGGTCTATTTGAGTTCTGCCCAGAATCTGTCACCATATACTCCTTATTAAAGATTGGCAATTAACTTTATATTTTGCTGAACTCGGTGTTTCTCTGGGCTGCCTTGTCTTTCTTCTTGGCAAAGAAATCAAGTATTGGAGGGTCTATGCAATTTCTTGGTCTTTTTGGCCTTCTTGACACTGTTTCCATTGGTTAAATTCATTTTCATGGGAAGCAACAATAATATATATTGGTGCCTCCTTATCCATTTCTAATTTTTTTGGAGTCAGTGACAAGTTAAAATAGGTCATGCTGGAATATTTTGATCTCTTCTTTCCCAGGTTGATGACTTGTCTCTGGGCAAACAGCTGATTCAGGAAATAACTCCCAAGGCTATCACTAATGCAGTTAGGGGATATTTGCCTGTTTTTGATTTAGGTAATGATGGCTCAAAATACTTTAATCCAAAAGCAACAATTCTAAAAAGTGTCCAGACAATTTGCTTATTGGAGCAGGAGGTTTTAGAATGTCTGTGTTCTCCTAAGATCCGTTTACCTTATCAGAGGATCATAAGATTCAGAGTGAGAATTTTAGAATTCAAACTTTTCATTCTATGGATCAAAGCTTCTTAGACTGTGATTTATGACCCCATATGGAATCTGGCAACTGAATGCGATAGTAGCAAAATTATGATTTATTATCAGTAAATGTTTGATTTGTATATTTGTATATTTTATATATTTATATATCTGGGATGTGTAAAAATTGCTCTGGCAAAAAAAGGGTGAGTAGAAAAAGTTTAAGAAGCCCTGCTATAGATGAAGAAACTCAGATCTGGAGAAGTTATGCAATTTGCTTTTAGTCACACAGTGAATTAAGTGTCAAAGACATCACTTCAACTCAGATCTTCTTAAGCCCAAGTCCAGGGCTCTATCTACCACACAAAGGTGTCTATTAGTATACTGAGAACTATTAGGGAGTAACAAAACTGCCTTCTCAAATCCAGCTGAGTGTCACACTTTACTGTAATCAATGCTGAATTGCTAGAAATAACTTTTTGATGGACTTGGGGCATGAAACTGGGGTAAATGCTTCTAAAGCAACAATAGGTTTCTAAGTACAAAGCTCACCCACGAAATGATATCTAAACCAGAAAAAAATGCATCCTATTGCTTGCTGAAAAGATGACTGTTTTTTTCCCTTTTAATTGTGATCTCTTCTCCCCTTGAATGTTTATTTGAAATTTTCTACACTTATCCAAAATCTGAAAGTGAAAGTGATATGTCCATACCCTAAGTAGATGAAAATTACTTAAGGCTGGATCAGTTTAATTGTTTGTTTACTTTTTGTTAATTAGTAATTCAGCTTTTTGTGAGTGGTGTGTGTGTGTATGTGGTTTACTCAGAAAAATATTTATCATTTATTTAATAAATAAAATGGATGTTCTTAGGGCATTGAGAGAAATAATTGATTTGTAACTTTAAAATAGGACTAGATTTAAAATTTATAACCAAAGATAAAATCATGTTTTAAAAAGTACCTGCAGTATTTAAAAGAAACAATGGGAATGTTTCTGGTAAGAATGAGAAGCAGTAAGATTTAAGATGGGGAATTCCAGACTATAAACTCTTCTTTGGCTAGATTATATGTAGGACGAGTGTTGACTTTCCATTTATACCTTTGATATGAGTCATTGAACGTTCTGATTTTTAGTTTATTTGTCCTGTCTTCAGCAAAATGGATTGAATGTAGGGTTATCCAACCATGATGCCTTGTCTCGGGGCCTCAGATGTTATACTGATGAAATCTGAGTGTCTGGCACTATCTTATAGGAATATAAAAATTTGATTTGGTCTCTAGCCAGCTTCCCTCCTGCTCCAGAACGTCGATGGAACATCTGGGAGAACGGTGAAGTCATTAACTGCAGTACTGAACACTTCACATAATTCCTGATCCTGTAAGAATTGGGCTGTTCTTTCTGACCCTTACTTTGCAACTGGCTTCAAAGTGAGCTTATCAACATATCTTTAATTTTTTTCTTTCTTTTTTATTACTGGACATACTGTATTGAATTATAGCTTAATTAAGAAGCCTCAAGAGAAAATGAAAACAATTATTTTAAAAATAAAATCACAGAATCCTCAACTCCCCTCTTCTTTCTTTTCCCTGTTCTCTCTCCATTTTTCTAGCTGCCTTTCTAAATAGACATTTTTTTCTAAGCTGTTTGTTGTCTTTTTCTAAGAAGATCAATGACATCATAGGATATCTTGACTTTTTAAGTAAATTGCATTTAAGTGATGCGGAGTTGCACAAATTTGTCAGCATCACTCTTTCAGAGTCATTTGAGTCTAATATAAGGCAAAAATCAGAATAACTGGTGCTGGTCCAGGATGCAGTAGCAGATTTTGGCTTAACATAAGGAAGAACTTCCTAATAATTATGGCTGCTAAAGGTTAGAATGGGCAGCTTTAGCAAATAATGAGTTTCCTATCACTGGAGATATTCTAGTAGCTGAAGAACTACTTGATGGGAATAACGAAGAGGGAATCTAGTCATTAGAAACTGGGACTACATGACATTTGAGGGTGGTGGAACTCTAATATTTTATGTAATTCACACAATTGGAGATTTGGAACTAGAAGGAACTATTTAGTCCATGAACATCATTTTACAGATGGAGAAATAGTATGGATTGTTAACCTAAACTCCTTTGATTGTCTGTGATCATTAGTCATGAGACTGAAATATTCCAAGGCTTGACTTAATGCAATAAAAACAAGGTCACCTGAAAACAAGGAAATTGGGGAGAAGAACCTCTCTATCTTAAGGAAATCCCTTTTCCATATGAAATCTGTGTTGGACATCCAAACAACTTTTGATTAGCTAAGTTAGAGGTTAAATTATTTGTTAAAGATGACATAGGTAATAAATTATAGAGCCAGGATTTGACCTGGATCTCCTGAGTCCAAATCTGCCACTTTTTGTACTATGTTGAGAATTGGCAAACTACAACTCACAGGGCAAATCCAACCTACCGTCTGTTTTTGTACAGCCTGCCCGCTAAGAATGGTTTTAAAATAAAAATTATGTTCATAGCCATGCAAAAACAGGCTGTGGTCCAGATTGATTTTATAGGTTGGAATAGGGGCTGGGGGTAGCATATGGGACGTAGTTTTCTGACCTCTGCAGTATATTACTGATTCTTTGATGTTTTTGGCTTTAGGAATCTAAGAAATTGACCTGGTTCTTCATTCCAACCAAGACTCAATTCCATGAAGTCTAGTAATGTCCTTGAGTTGGGAGTTTGGATGTTAGATTTGATTCTAATTTGTTTTGCTAAAGTTCCTTATGGTTTGAAAATGTTAGTATTATTTCTACTCCTATTAACACTCTTGCTACTAACAACTAACATTCCTAAATCTCTTTAAGATTTACAAATGTTTTTATACTGCTCCTTATAACTATTATCATCATTACTATCATATTAATTTATATTTCTATAATGCTTCAAGGAAGTATATATTGGAAAGTACTTTCTTTTTAATAATCCTGTGAGGTGGAAAGTGAAAGTGTTATCATTTCCCAAAAAAATCAAAACTTTAAGACAGAAAATGACTTCCCTAAGCTCCACAGAGCTGAAATATGTCCAAAATGGACTTCATACCCATATGTCCTGATGGTTGTTCAGTACACTTTCCCCTATGCCATACTATTCTTTCCTTCACAATGTACCCCTTGTTCCTCTGAGTAATCTTTTTAGACAGGCAAAATCTAAATAGCTAGCCTGTTTTCCACTTATTATTCAGAATGATCATATCATATCTTAGAACTCGCTTACTAAAATACTATAGTATATGCACATCTCTGTATTTGTGAAACTGAAACAACACAATTAATTTCCTTATCAAGAAAAATAATTAGGAGATTAATTGAATCTAAAGTTATTGGTCTAGAAGTGGAAGGGACCTGAAAAAGCTCTCTATTTCAACCCTTTTGTTTTGCAGGGGAGAAAACTGATATGTAGAAAGGTCCTAAGTTCTGAGAAGGGACCTCAGAAACCATCTAGTTAAAGTCTCCTATTTACAAATTAAGTCATATAGAGATGAAGTGACTTGTTGAAGCTCATACAACAAGTAAGGTAGGGAAAGGTTTGAACCTATGACCTTCAACTTTAGAGCTTATACTCTTCCTCCTTTTCCATAATCATTTGCACTTCCCTTCTCAAAGGGTTACTGATTATTTAAGAATAGTTCTATACCTTGTTTGTTGTTTATCGTAAATGAAATGTAGATTAAATTTTGCTTTTTCCTCATGAAAGTTGACTCACAAAATTTAAACATACTTGTGAAATTCTAATATATTTAAATTTTCAAAGAAAATATAACCAATTTAAAACATTATTGAATGATTATAGATTTAGAATTGGAAGGGAATTTAGAGACATTGAATATACTAGTTAATATCCCATTTTACAGATAAAGAAACTGAGGCACAAGGAGATGTGACCCAATTTGTGAGTGTCTGAGATAAGTTTTTAATTTTTCTTCCTAATTCCACTGGTATGTCCTTTACATCTTACTGCCTCTAGGGAATCAGTAGCAGGGCCACAATTGGGATCAAGGTCCTTTAAATTCAAATCTGTCAATAAAAGTTATGTACCAGGTACTATGCTAAGTATAGGGAATACAAGAAAAAGCAAAATACAATAGCCTTATTCTAAAGGGACTCACAATCTAATGAGGTAGATAATACTGAGGTAATTATATAAAAACAAGATATATACAAGGTGAAGTGGACTTAATCAGCATAGGGAAAGTACTACAATTAAGAGGAATTGGAGAGGGCTTCCTATACAAGGAAGGAAAGATGAAGATATAGAAAATTTCAGGCATAGTAGACAGCCAAAAAAAATGTCCAAAGTTGAGAAATGGAGTGGTTTGTTCCTGGAAGGGCAAGGAGATCTATGTGGACTGAAGAGTACATGGGATGGGCAGAAGTATGTTATTAGGTATAAGAAGAATGAAACAGTTATATGGCATCAGGTTATAAAAGACTTTGAAAGCCAAAAAGAGGATTTTTTTTTGTTGGAAGTGATCAGAAGGCTACAGGAATTAATTGAGTAGGAGAGATTGATATGGTTAGACATGCACTTTAGGAAGATCATTCAGGTGTAAGATGACAAGGGTCTTCACCATGGTAGTAGCAGTGTCAGGGGAGAGGAGAAAAGGCATGTGAATAATGTAAAAAGATAAAATTGACAAGCTTTGGCAACAGATTAAGTATGAGGAGTGAGCTCTTGACAGTAATAGGGGAAGTTAGAAATGAGGGAGGGCTCAGGAATAAAGAATGAATTTAATTTAGGATATGATCAGTTTAAGATGTTTCCAGATCATACAGTCTGAGATATGGAATTGGTAATTGGACAGTGTTGAAATCATATTTTGTTATGGTCCATTTGACCGCCCCAATAGTTAGTGTAGTAAATATGTAAGTAGCCAGTATAAGGTAATAATAAATAAGAAAAAGGAACTAAGAGTAGAAGGGGGAACTTAAAAGCTGCTGGCTCCTAAATTAATTAAGGCCATTTCCAGAGAGCAAATAGTAGATAAAGAGCCTTCTAGTCTTCAGCTAGCTTCAGATAAGTACCAGACAAGCATAGGAAATGCTAATAAGATAATCCTAAAGGGGCATTGAAATGAGATGACATTGATGTACTACTAAGTCAATCCTAAAGTTGTAGTATATGATTTAGGCCATTTTCTTCCCTTAGACTCTGTCAAGAATAGGACTTCAAACACTGCCTCTGTAGCACCCCTCCAACTACTAGAGGTCCATTTTGCCTATAAGTGCTCCGAAACCCTGAATTAAGAATTGTAGAAGGTTTTTTGTAGAAGGTGGGAAGGTGAAGTTATGTAAGAACCACTCTTTCTCTACTCTATTTCTTTCCTGAATTGTCTACCTCTCTTTACCACTTTGATATTTTATAGTACTTGAAATTTTTGGGGAAATCACTTTATATTTTAGACTCAACTTTCTCCTTTGCAGAATGGAATAATAATACTTGCAATACCTTATTTACAAGGTTGTTGTAAGGAAGGTACAGGACATATTTTGAAACTCTGTATGTGTGGATGGATGGGTGAATGAATGAATGAATGAAAAAAACATTAATTAAGTACTTAAAATATTACAAGTATATGCTAATTACTGGGGGCAAAAATAAAAAAAAAGACTATTCTTGCCATCAAGGAGTTTATATTCAAAAGGGGATAGACAACAGTTAATAGAAATCTATTAAATTCCTTAAAAATGCTAGATATTGTGTTAAATTCTAGGGATTCAAAGAAAAGTAAAATAGAGTGCCTTTTGTTAAAGAGCTCACAGTCTAGTAGGAGGAACTGACATGCAAATAATTATGTACAAACAAGCTCTCTATAGGATAACTTTCTCTGGGGAATAAAGAAGAATGGGGTTACAGGGATAGTGAGTGAAGCTATAGGGAAATGGAATGAGGGATTCACCTTTTCCAGAAGCAGTGCATTGATCTGGTAATTATTCACAAAGGAAAAAGGTGAAAGAATGGAAGAGAGGGAAATCGGTTGGGGTACAACAGCAAGATGGATGGCTGGGGTTGCCTAGGTGTAGTGAGCAGGTGCCAGAGAATCAGGTCAGATAGTGGACAGGAAGGACATAGATGGAATAAAGGTATCTGGATCTTGTTTCCAGTGCATTCTGTACTCTATGCAAAGAACATGGGTTTGGACTTGCTGGTGGACCCAGCTGTTGTGATCCTGAATGTTTTGGGTTGATGCTGTTGGCAAAGAACATGCATTTGCTGTGACATCCATGGCAGATACAAGGTTAGTTCATCCAGAAAATATTTGTATTTTCAGTAGGACCTTTAGTGATTTTTCTTGACTGGTTTCTTAATGATTTTTCTCCCATTCAGTGTGGACTTTAATGATTTGTCTTGGTTTCTCTTCTCTCTCTACATTCTCTCTGTTGTTGATTTCATACTCCCTTTAAGGAATGATTAAGGAATGAACTCACCATCAGTCCTCTGCAAATGATTCCCAAATCTACAATCCTTACCTCTGTCTTTACCTTCAATGACATATTATTGCCCACTATATTAAACCTGGAAACAACCCAAGAATCTCAAACTCAATATATCCAAAACACAATTCATTCACTTTATTTGTTTGTTTATCTTTACTAAACCCACCCCTTCTAACTTCTCTTTTTCTGTCTAGAATGCTACCTTTCTAATAGTTACCCTTCTAGTAGTCACATATATTTGTAACCTGAGAATGCTTCTAAGCACTTCATTCACTTCCCTGCTCTGACCACCTAATTAGTGCTAAATATTGTTGATTCTGACTTCACAATATCTGTTACAGCTGACCTTTTTGCTCTACTTATCTCCTTATCTTTGTATAGGCTACCCTCATGGCTAGAATGTTCTGATTCCTCACTCCTGCCTCATTAATTCTTATTAGAGCCTTTCAAAGCTCAGTTTCAACATATTTTTTATATAAAGAAGCTCTCTCTTCTCTAGATGTAGTACCTTTGTTTTTATTTTATGTATTTATTTATATATTTCTGTTTCTCCATTCCATTCCCCATTACTAGCATGCAATTCTTCAAAGACAAAAACTACTTCAGTTTTTTAAATTATTGTATTCTCAACACCTAGCACAGTGCCTGAAGTACAGGGTTAAGAATAAAATCGACTCCTGTGATTTCAATGATGTGATGAAAACTCAGGAGAGGAAACTCCCTTTACTAATGTAGTTCTACAGGTTGATTTGTAGTCTTAGAGCCTAAAGGTGTGAGATATTAAACGACTTCCCTAGAGTCATACAACCAGGTTATATCAGAGAAGAGACTTTAGCCCAATCCTCTTAGATGCTTAATGAAGTGAATTCAATTTCTCCATACAGTTGAGTATCAACTATATAGCTTCTTAGTATCTGATATCTGAATTTATAAAGCAAAAGGACTTAATATAGATTTATTCATTGATTAGAGAGGATCGCTGAGTTTACTCCATGTGAGTTTCAAGGATCTGCTCTGAGCCAGAAGTCCACATTTATCTTTGATTCATTCTCTTAAATGCTTATTCTTGTGATCTTGGCGATGGGGGTGAAGAGAGCACAAAGGGAAACCCTTTGGCAATGAAAGAAGATAAATGAGACCTACAAAATATTGAGAATCTTACCCTATAGGATTTCTCCTTGCTAACCTTAGAACTCCCCACTGTTTTCCTGTTACCTGCTCTGAAGAGACTTTAAATTATTTTATGCATTGAATTTAGTGATGCACTGGGTTGGGTTTAGCAAATATTGACTTAGGAAAGAATGTATATTATTGACAATGTTTTATAGTGGCTTGTCGTTATTTAACTGTGAGAAACCCATTCCCTGGATTATGAAATCAATGATAATTATTGGATTATTGTTCTTCATGATGGGAATGCAGTTTAATAGAGTACTATTAACCAGTGGGTGTGACTTTGTGTATATAAGGTGTGTAATAGTGGCAATCAGCACTCAGAAGAATTAAAAAAGCAGAGCTAGTAAATAGCAAATTACTGAATGATGACTTTAGCCTTCAATATTCTCAAAAAATCATCTATTTAATACTAATACTAATACTCAACCAATAAACATTTATTAAAACTAATTGGAAATGGCAGGAATGACTATCAATTGGGGAATAATTGAGTAAGTTATGCTACATGATTGTGATGAAATATTACCGTGTTATAAGAAAATATGAGCTTGATGATCTTAGAGAAACATGGAAAGACTTGCATGAAATAATGACGAGTGAAATGAGCAAGAACCAAGAGATCATTGTATACAGTAACAGTAACTTGTTTTAAGAACAACTTTGAGAGAATAAGTGTTTAGAGGCAATACACAAATTAAAAAAAAGGGGATATATGAAGAAAGATGCTATCTGAATCCAGAAAAAGAACTGATAAAAATAAATATATTTAGAATAATGTATATGTATCTATAAATATATAAAAATACATTTATTTGTATCTAATGGTATCCTTCTTTAGGGTGGGGAAGGAAGAAAAAAGAAATATACATAACTTTATTATATATTTAAAAGGAAGAAGAAATTATACATAGTAGATTTGCAGTTTCATGTGTAATAATCTTTTTTATTATACTATGTTTTATTCCATAATTTAGAAATAAAATAACATAAATGTTAAAATAATCTATGACAAAAATGAAACAATCAGTATTCATAAATAGCTTACTTCATCTGAAAGTTTTATGATGTTGATTTAAGAATTCTAAATTTGGAAATGAGAAGATCTGACTTTAAATCTTTTCTTTATTCCTTGAAATTTGTGTGACATCTCAAAGACCATTTTCTATAGTAGCCTTGGGGACATGATGTAGGAAACTGACTATGAACAGCTTTATGATTTCCACATCTAATGGGAAGAACAATTAGCAATTTGAACTAAAAGATGTGGGAGCATTATATATATGGTGTTAGTAGAACCTAAATATTTTAAAAATGATATTTTATTTCTCCCAATTACATGTAAAAACAATTTTTAACATTCTTTTTTTAAAAGTGAAAAAAACATGCTCCCATCTATATTCAGATTCTATCAATTCTTTTGCTAGATATGGATAGCATTTTTCATCATAGGTCCTTGAGAAGTGACCTGGATCACTGTATGCTGAGAATAGTTAAGTGATTCACAGTTGCTCATTATGCAATATTATTGTTAACTATATGCACAATTCTTTTGATTCTGCTCATTTCACTTTGCATCATTTCATGTAAGTCTTTTGAGGTAGAGCCTGAATAATTTTTAACAAACACTTTTCCTTTCACACTTTGCAGTTCTCTGATTTTTAGGAGTCTAATGAAAGACTGGCTAAAAGATTGCTGCATTTTTAACGTCAGAGAAAATAGGCACAGTCCAAGTTTTTTTTTTTTTCAGAGAAAGATGAAAAGAAAAATAAATTCCAAATTCCAAATTATCAATAAAACTTAAAATTCTCCAAAACATTTTATAAGAATCTACATAAATTTATTATCTGCCATACTCTATGCCTCTTCTGCAGAACTCTGGGGCATCCATAAAGAAATACTAATATAATTTGTCCAGGTATGAAAGAAAATGAACATCAGTAATGGGAGCCACAAAATCTCAGCTTCAGACAGAAATAACTGAACAACAACTATAATATTTTCCAGCCACTGTGCAAAATGCTTTACACATTTTGTCTCATTATTTATGCAATAACTCTGGGAAATAGGTTATTAGCCCCATTTTACAACTGTAGAAACTAATGCAAGCAGAAGTTGAAAGAGGTGCCCAGGATTACACAACTATTATCTGAAACCAGATTTGAACTCAAGACTTCCTGACTCCAGGTCTAGTGCTCTATCCACCACGCCATCTAGTCATCTCTAGATGGAGGTAGAAGGGTTGGAGAAGGGCTGCAGAAGGTCACAGATATTATTTATCACATCTAGGAGAGATATTCAGTATTCATTCATTTATTCATTCATTCATGTTTCCAAGAAATAGGCATTAAATACCATATTCTGAGAACTCTGAGCATATAAAATTGAATAAAATGAGATCTGTGCTTTTTATTTGCTTATGTTATTTCAAGGGAGAGAAACTTTGTACACAGATCCTTTAATGAACCCCATTTTTTTTCTTAATATGAGTACTCACTCTCCAAATATCTATAATACAAAACAGAATGTGAAGGTGTAAGGAAGAAGAATCTAGCAAGATCCTCATAGGTATACTTTGGAGAGAGATTACTTCCATCTTTGAGATGGGCATTTAAAGATCTGAATAATGATAATTTATATTTACATGGCCCTTTTATTGTAAAACGAGTAATATAGCGAGAGCAGTAATGATAAACCTCATTTTAATAGCATTTTAGTGTTTATAAAATGCTTTCTTATAATAACTCTACAAGGTAAGTAGTGTGAAGATTATTATCCCCATATTATTTGTAACAATGGTTAGCTGAGGATAATTTACATTGAGTTGTATTAAGGACTACATTTTCAATGAGGGCTCAGGAGTGTGAATCTGACTTGATTGTTGGAAGGCAGAGACTTTTAATTCCTACAATATGTAATTCTGGTAGTATAAGAGATGTCATCATGGCAAGGAGATTGTGTAAGTGAGTAAGCAGAAATTTAATCATGTTGTAGAGATGACAGGGAACACCTAGTTATGTAGCTGACCACCAATAGTCAATCAATTCTAAATAGATTCTAATATGTTTCAAGTAATGTGTTAAGCATTGAAGATACAAAAAAGAGGCATAGAACTGTCCTTGTCTGTAATGTTCCGGCTAGCTTTCTAGAGGACCTTGGGACCAGCCTCGGTCTCAGCAGAATAATCACCACAAGAATAGTCAGGAATAAAGTCCAAAGTCTTTATTGTCTCCTTCACAGTCTGTGTCTGTCATAGTCTGACACAGTCTCCTCTGTCAATCTGCTGGTCTGCCAGTTTCCCTTTAGTGTAAGAGGCAGGAGATCCACCCCAGGAAGGCCAAAGATAGAATGTCTGAGGCTGATTTTGTCCTCAGTTTAAATACCCTATTACAATTACATCAATTGTAGAACTATTACATCACTTTGCTAAGTACTAAGTATATGTAAACTAGATAACCATTGTCTCATCAGTTCCACTGAGTTAATACCTTGTTTCAAGTATACTTCTCCAGAGTTCTTTCTCTACACTTGTCCTCAAGGAGCTTATGATCTAATGGAGGCGACAACATGAAAACATTATATATATATGGAAGTGACAACATGAAAACATTATATATATATAGCAAGCTATATATAGTATAAATAGGGGATAATTGATTCTGAAGATCACCTGGCAAGGTAAGATATCAGACAATGATGTCCTATATTGAACTAAAATGCCAAGCATTCAGACTCTGTTGCAAAGAATATAACACTATGGGGTTAGCCACATTGCTTGATTACCAAATATATGCTTGCCAAAGACTATTTTATGGAGAACTCACATAGGTCAAGTGCTCACATGGAGGTCCAAAAAAGCAACACGAGGACACTTAAATACTTTAAAATTGATTTCATGGCATAGAAGACACTTGCACAGGGCTGCCTCACATGGCGTGCCCTCATCAGAGAAGTATGGTATTGTGCTCTATGAGGAAAACATAATTGAAGTAGCTCAAAAAACATGCGAGATGCACACATTTAGAGAATTTACTCAAAATGTTTAACAGACTATTTGTGTTCAACATAATATTTTGTATTTAATCCTAGAGACAGTAGGAAGTCACTGGAGTTTATTTAGGAGTGGGAGAGGACATGGTTGGAATTGTATCTTAGGAGAAAAAGTCACATCAGAGACTGAATGGAGAATGAATTGGAATGAGGAACGATTTGAGACAGACAAACTCACTATCAGGCTATTGCAACAATCCTGACATGATCTGATGAGGGCCTGCACCAGAGGGGTGACAGAGTCAGAGGAGAGAAGGAAACAGATTTGAGAGATGTTATAAAGGTGAAACCAACTGACCTTTGCAATGGTTTGAATACTGGTGGTGGTGGTGGTGGTGAGAGATGGTTAGGAATCCAGGATCACTACTAGATTGTGAATCTGAGGGACTGAAAGGAATGGTGTTGTCTTCTACAGTAATAAAAAAGGGTGGGAGTGGGAAGGGTTTATTTTATTTTATTTTCTCAATAGTATTTTATTTTTCTAAATACTCACAAAGATAATTTTTAACATTCATTTTTGTAAGCGTTTTTGTATTCCAAATTGTTCTTCCTCTCATCCTTAATTCCCTCCTCCTCAAGATAGCAAGCAATCTGATATAGGTTAAATATGTGCAATCCTTTTGAATATATTTCCTTATTTGTCATATTGTATAAGAAAAATCCAACCAACAGGAAAAACTCATGAGAAAGAAAAATAAAAATAAAATGGTAAAAATATTATTTCAATCTACATTCAGTCTCCATAGTTCTCTCTTTGGAATCAGACAAATATTTTCCATCCCAAGTCTATTAGAATTATCTTGAATCACTGCATTTCTGGGAAGAGCCAAATCCACCACAGTTGATTATCACATAATCTTGCTATTATTGTGTACAATGTTCTTGATTCTGCTCATTTCACTCAGCATCAGTTCATATATGTTTTTCCAGGCTTTTCTGAAATTAGCCTTCTCATCATTTCTCATAGAACAATATTATTCCATTATTTTTCATCTACTATAACATATTCAGCTATTCCCTAACTGATATCATCCTCTCAATTTCCAATTCCTTGCCACCATTAAAAGAACTGCTGCAAACATTTTTTTCATATGAGTCCTTTCCCCTCTTTTATGATCTCTTTAGGATACAGACCCAGCAATGAGATCACTGGATCAAAAAGTCTGTACAGTTTTATAGTCCTTTGGGCTATAGTTCCAAATTGTTCTCCAGAATGGTTGGCTCATTTCACAACTTTACCAACAATGTATTAGTGTGTGGGGAGGATTAAGGGAAAAGATAATAAGTTCCATTTTGGATACATTAAGTTTAAAATGTCAACTGGATGTCCAATTTGAGATGACTTAAGGGCAGTTGGAGATGTGAGATCACAGATTACCCAAGAGTTTGGATCAAACTAGGTAGATTTGAGAACCATCAGCATAGACATGGTAATTAAATCCATGGAAACTGATAACATCATTAAGTAAAGTAATATTCAGAAAGAAAAAAAAGAATAAAATCCCAAGTAATACCTATAGTTAGAACCTGTGATCTGCAAAGTAATCCATCAAAAGGAAAAGAACCAGATAGGTAGAAAGAGAATGTCCTGAAAGAGTATCCGGGTGGAGAGAATGATCAATAATGTCAGAGGCTCTGGAGATATGGAGGACAATGGAGATTGAGAAGAGTAAAAGATTATTAGTGAATTTGGAGAGACCATTTTTGGTAGAATGATAAGTTGGGAGTCAGATCACAAAAGGGTAAAGAATAGAACAAGAGGAGAAAAAATGGAGTCACTTATTGTAATTGACCTCTCGGAGGAATTTAGATATAATGGGCAAAAGGATAATAATGAGGATGGAAAGATCAGCTAAGTGAGACAGTAGATAGAGCACTGGGTTTTGAGTCAGAAGTTCATCTTCCTGAATTCAAATCTAACCTTAGACGCTTACTAGCTCTATAACTCTGAGCAAGCCACTTATGCCTGTTTCCTTTAGTTTCCTCATCTGTAAAATGAGTTAGAGAAGGGAATGACAAACCACTCTAGTATTTTTGCTGAGAAAATCCCAAACAGGATCACAAAGAGTCAAACATGATTGAATAACACAACACTGGAAGGGTTCAAGTGAGGGTTTTTTTCAGAATGAGGGAAACACAGGCACATTATTAGCAGACCTCCAAATGAGGTTAATGAGCTGGCCGCTGGTCCAATGATGAAGATGTTATTCAGGGAAGACACAGAATCTGTCATTCATTCAATGTTATATGGAGGCTGCAGAAATCTATAGCAGAATGATAATTGGGAGAGCTCTAAGTGGCCTCAAATAAATGGGAAATGGCAATCAGCTGGATCTTGAGTTGTGAAGTAGCTAGCCTCTGAACAATTCTCCAATGTGAAAAGAATTTGCATTTTTTTCATTTTTCAAGTAGTTTGCACAGGGTAGGTATACTCTAAAAGCAGCTTAGGAGGATCATCATTTGAGGAATAGGTAATGAAAAATTTCTATTATTTTATGTTTTCATTTTTGTTACAATTAAAATGCTTTTGTTGATCTTATGCTGTCATTTGTCCTGGTTTCTGTTAATGAGGTAATAACTCAATATGTTTGAGTGGAGTGTAAAAATTTTCCCAGTTTTTACTTGAGTAAGAATCCAGCAAGCCAAGGTGAGTGATTTCCTAGATCATACCTCTATAAACAGGAATGGATATTTTTGAGAAACTAGAGCTATCTGGTACAAAGGACATGGTAAATAAAGTAAAACTTGAAGTTCAAAACCTGCCACAGATACTAACGATGTGATCCTGGACAATTACCTTCATTTAGTGTTAGATTCACTAATTATAAAATGGGGATAATAGTACTTACCTTACTTGTTCTGAGATCAAATGACTTAGTGTAGACAAAACACATTGCAGATCTTAAAGTGCAATTTAAATATAAATTATTATTATTTCTATAAAGATAGAAAAATTAAAGCACATTTAGTCAAACTTGAGTCATATGTTAGATTATTGCATTTGAAATGAGGAGATGAATTTGGAATGTGTCTCTGATATTCATTATCTGTGTGATTTTAAATAATTCATTCCTCTTTTCTATGAATTAGTTTTCTTACCTGTCAAAAATTATATGTTAGAAAACTTTTTATGGTCCCTTTGATTTTCCCATAATTATTCAGTTAGAGATAGAGGCAACATTCAGACACACAAGGCCAGCACTCAATCCATTATATTACACTGCCTTGAATATTACTATTCCCATTTTACAGAATAGGAAACTGAACCTGTACAAGGTTGAATAACTTGACCACTATTAAACAGTAGATTTGAATCTATCATCTATATTTCTTGAATCCAAATTCAGTGAAATAGGTAGGCAGAATTGGGGAGCTACTAGGGTTTTTGGTTGGAAGAACCTTCTAGGTTGAAGAAACAATACAAGGAAATGAATATGATAAAGAAGGAACTGAGAGAGAAAAGCCCTTTTCTGTTGTACAGAAATCACCCTCAGTAAAATTTAGCTAGAAAGCGTTCAGTACCTTTTACTTCAGATTTCAGGTATCTATTAGGGAATATATTTTTAGAGTCAGCATGGGCTCCTTAATGTCCTTCAAATGCCATATAATGTAGGGATAACTTATAGTAAACTGTCCGTAGGGATACACTAGTGTTTATTAGCTGACTGCTTAAAAAATGTACCTGGAACATGCTTTTAAATTTAATATCTATTGTTAATATTTTCTCCATCACTTTAGTATAGTCTAGTGATGAAACAATAAATCAAGCCTGAGGTGTGTCATTCTGAAAATTTAAAAAAAATGTGTTTTATTTTTAATTTGTGAAATAAAATAATTATTTCTATGACATAGTATAATAAAAAGGTGATTGTGCATGGATATGCAAATCTATTATGTACAATTTGCAATTCCTTTTAAATATGTAATAAAATTATCAGGAAAATTTCTTTTTTCCCCTTTTCTCTCTCTCTCTTTTTTTTTCTTCATTTCCCCCCAGATGGCTACCATTAGAAACAAATAGGGGTGTGTGTGTGTGTGTGTGTGTGTGTGTGTGTGTGTGTGTATGTATGTAAAATTATTTTGATATTATTCACTCTGAAAATATAACAGTTGTCACTACCCAGTCCATATGAACTTGTGCTTGGCTTATTTTCATGTCCATACCTAACCTAAATGGTTTCTCATTTGAACCTCAAGATCCCAAAGCTCTAACATATTAATTTTAACTAAATTAGTGTATGTTTGATGAGCAAGGTACCTTTCTCTTTTATTGAATAACTGTTGTAGAATAATCCCTGGCAATTGATTTGCATCATACAGTTGAGACAATGAAATTTAAAATAAATTAAAGCCACTTACACAACTGTGTGTATGAAATTAATATGGGAGATTTGAATATTTATGATGGTGAATCAGATTAAGCTGCTGAACTCCTTAGGAAAAAATCTGCTATTAATGATATGTGGCTCCCAGAAATAAGTTATCCAGTTTTTATAGTATGTCTTGATTGAAACTAATCATATTTGTAAAGCTATAAAAAATTTTATTAAATTGTGTGTGTGTGTGTGTGTGTGTGTGTGTGTGTAAAACATGGTTTTCTCCCTAAAATGTATAGACATTTTCTAAAAACTGTAATAGCTCTTATTTTATATTTTAAAATATATTTATGTAGTATAGTATTTATGGATTTGAAAATCTTAAGTGAGTCAAAGTTAAAGTTTTATATACATTTTTTGAACTATTCAACTGAAAATTAAGAATTTTTAGAAATTTTAGAAATTTAGAATTATATTACTAGAGCATTGAAGGATTCCCTTGATCCACCAGATCTTTTGAGAGCCCTTGATTTGGAATCACAAAAGACATGGGTTTGGAGTAGCTAGGTGGCACAGTGAATAGAGCATATCTCTAGAATCAGGAGGACCTGAGTTCAAATTTGACCTAAGATATAACACTTCCTAATTGTGTGACCCTGGACTTTATCCCAATTGCCTTTCAATCCCCTCCCCCCCTCAAAAAAAAATAAAGACATGGGTTCAAATACAAACACTAATGCTTACTTATCATATGATCTTAACCTCTGTGAATTTCTGTTTTCTCATCTGCAAAATGAATTTAGGACTAATTATATTGTCTCCCTAGGATGCTCTGAGGAGAATACCCCCTTAAAATTTAAAAATAAATATAGAAAGTGGAGGCAGTAAGTTTTTTCCAATATGCTTGATCTGGTCTTTTGGAAATATTTTCTCTCTTGACCTCTGCCTCCTGGCTTAATATACATACATACATATACATACATACATACATACATACAGGTATGTATATGTATATCAATATCACTGTATTGCTGAAAAGAGCTAAGTACATGACAGTTGACCATCATAATCTTGTTGGTGTGTACTATATTCTTTTAGTTCTCCTCACTTTACTTAGCATCAATTCATGTAAGTCTTTCCAGGCTTTTCTGAAACCAGCCTGCTCATCATTTCTTATAGAACAATAACAGAGAGAGGACTGTGGGAACTGAGTGTGGATCACAGCATTTTCACCCTTTTTGTTGTTGTTTGCTTGCATTTTGTTTTCTTTCTCATTTTTTCCTTTTTTGATTTGATTTTTCTTGTGCAGCAAGATGATTGTATAAATATATACATATATTGAATTTAACATATTTTTAAAAACATTTTTAACATATATTGGATTACTTGCCATCTGGGGTAGGGGGTGGGGGGAAGGGGACAAATTTAGAACACAAGGTTTTGCAAAGGTCAATGTTGAAAAATTATCCATGCATATGTTTTGAAATAAAAAGCTTTTAATAAAATAATAAGAGAAAAAAATAATATTCTACTACATTTGTAGGCCATAAGTTATTCAGCCATTCCCCACATGATGGACTTCTACTTAATTTCCAATTCTTTGCCACCACAAAAAGAGTTGCTATCAACATTTGTGTATCTTTTCTCTTTTTTATGATCTCTTTGGAATACAGATTCATTAGTAACACTGCTGGTTCAAAGGCTATGCATAGTTTTATAGCTCTTTGGACATAATTTAAAATTGTTTTCTAGAATAGCTGGATCAGTTCACAACTCCACTAACAAAGTATTAATGTTCCACTTTTCCCACATCTCCTTCAACATTTATCTTAACAATGTAGAATTTTTCAGTTGCATGACCAATTTAGATATTTAAGGAATTAGGAAAAGTACTGAGTAAGTTCAGTCTGAATTTGGAGTCAGAAGCTGTGAGTTTTAAGTCTATTTCTGATACTGACCAAGTGATCTTTGACAAATCACCTCTATGAGCCTCAATTTCTTCATATGAATTATTAGACAGCAAAAGTCATGATCTCAGAGATTTCTTCTTTTGGACTATACTATATAGTTTCATAGTCATATACTACAATTGACAAAATATTTTCTTTCCTTGAAATAAGAAATTCTAAGGGAGAAATCCTTTAGATGGCTTTGTTGATCTGATATTATACTGGTAAGATTCTTGAGAATAGGGCTGATTTTATTTTTTAAAATTGTATCCTCAGCATATAGCACAGTTCTTTCTGCATGATGGTACATAATGATTGCTTATTGATTATGATCAATGGAATGGCAGCAGAGGGAATGAAGACGGGAAGGAAATGAATGACAGTTGGTCTAAAAGGGAAAAGAAATGAACATTCCGAATAGATCAAAGGGTAAGTGTAGCATACATACATACAAAGAGAACTAGACTCAGAATCAAAGTACCTACTTTTAAACCTCATCTCCCATATCCTACCTGTGTTACCATGAGCCTGTTATTTCTCTTAATGTACCTCATTTTTGTCATCTGTAAAATGAGAGAGTTGGAGCAGATAAATTCTAAACTGTGAAACATGATCCTATGATAAGTGAAGTTATCCCAGTGGTCAGGAAGACAAGGGGGAAAAGAAATCCTTATGACTTTGTCCCAGGGAGAAGTAAAGCTAGATTCAGGGCTAATTAGAGATAAAGAAAGCAGAGGGATTGTTAGAGACCTAGAAGAGAGGGAGTCATGGAAGAGAATCACAAGGAAGATCAGGTCACCTCCTCCTTTCTCTAATGTGAGTTTGCTCACTCATCACCAGAGCTGTCACAAAATGCCAGCATGCTTTCTTCAGGAGGTATTCTCCTGGTGAGGATCAAATGCAAAATGATGGAGGGTCCAGCACAAGGATTAGCTGATATTTTGCTTTTGTGACATCTGACATTTCTGAAATGTTTAATCCAGAATGATCCCATCATGCATAATATGTCAGATGGCCCATTGGGACAACAGTTAGAATGTTAGCATTGGAAAGGACCTTTGAGATGCTCTCAATGTTTCTCTGTGCTGTTAACAGTAGTAAGGTTGGCATGGGGGAAGGAATGACTCTAGCTTGGTATCAAAGGCAAAACAAGCTATATGATTTTAATAAAGAACTAGAGTCAACAGCAAAAATAGTCAGCCCTTACTGAAGGAAAAAGGTAGAAGACCTCCCCAATCTAAAATGATGTGGCTGGTCTATGAAGAGCATTGGATTTGGAGAAAGAAGAACTGGGCTTGAATCTGAGCTGTGTCATTTTTTTTTTTTTTCATCTGTGACCTTGAGCAAGCAACTTAATCTTTCTGGGCCTCAGTTTTCTCCTCTATAAAATGGCAAAATTTGACTATATCATTTCTGTCTCCTTCCAATTCTAGCATACTTTGATTTTAGGTGTATCCCCATATCCCTATTTTTGAGAATTTGTTGTTATATTTGATTATTTTTTCTTGGGTGAGAACAATCCTGTTTTTACTGATATATTAAAGTGTTAGTGATTAAGACTAATGAAAATAACAACAATATAGTTTTCTATAAAAGAAGGAAAACTGCAAGACACGAAAGTTGCAGAGTCTAATTTATCCTATATTTCATTAACCACCCCCATCCCCCACAACAATCTTAAAACTTCCTAACGATTAGAATTATTCAAAAGTAGAGTAGGCTACCACAAGAGGCAGTCAATTCAATAAGAGTTTATTAAGTACCTAATCTATGCTAGAGGTGGTAAGTTTTCCCTCTTTGGAAGTCTATAAGCAGAGAATTGATCCCAAGTAGTATATTATATAGTGGGAATTACTTTTATATATGTGTTGAATTAGTTATTGATAAAAATTTAAGCTTCCAACCCTGAATTTCTGTGATTCTTTTTTAGATTTACGTAGACCACTCTAATGTTTTTTTTTTTTTTCAGGTGGCAAGAGCCAGAAACAATATTGGTAAACTTATGTGAAGTTGCACAACTATTGACACCTTAATATCTTAAGACTTGACACTCTTCTCAAAAGAGGAAAAATCCATGTCTCAAAATCTTCAAACTTACATTCTCTTTCTTGACCTTGTCTCTCTTGTCTCTTGCTTTTCCTTACAAGCAACTTTAGCAATAAACATGGACAAATCTGGAGATAGGTGTGGAAGTTCAGGGATATAAGGTTTTACATATAAAGAGGGCTTGCTTTTGTGTTTTACCCCAATATTGTGAAACCAATGAATATGAATTATAAAATAGTACTTTTTTCTCATCTTTCTAATTTTTCATGAGAAATTCATGTCATCAGATGAGGACAACTTGGTTTGGTAGAAAGGGCATTGGTATTGGACTTAATCTGCAATAAGAAAAAGGTACTTGGGATATACATCCTTTCTGCTAGGGCACTAAAGTTATGATGATGCTGTGGACTTTTCTTCTAGTGGCAGTTGTGACCAGAAGTATAGACTGGTAAAGGGATAAAGGGACAGAAGACCCTGGGAGGGAGTATAGTGTTTTCAATTTCCAGTAAAAAGGAGATCCCACTTTTCACACACCCTGGGGTGTACCTCCTATGTCCTTAGCCTTCTCTTGAGATCATGCTCCCTCCTGGTATATCCTCTGCCATTGCTGGCAACCTTAGGGTGACCTGGGGACAACCTCGATGCCAGATGTCCAGAATTTAAGCAGGTTTTGGGTGCCCCTCATGGACACAATTTCTTTTATTGTTGATGAATTGTTTCAATTGTGTCTGATTCTTCATGACCCCATTTGGAGTTTTCTTGGCAAAGACGCCAGAATAATTTTTCATCTCTTCTCCAGCTCCTTTTACAGATGAGGAAACTAAGACAAACAGGGTTAATTAAGTGATTTGCCCAGGACCATACAGATAGTGAGTGTCTGAGTCTTGATTTGAACTTAGATCCTTCTGGCTCCAGGGCCAACACTGCCCACTCTGCCTTGTACTCCTATGAAATGAGGTGGTTGGACTAGTTGACTTATTAGTGGTTAATATTTAAGCATGTCTCTAATAACTTTCAGAGATCCATTCTCCACTCATATGAAATGAGGAGGTTGGATTAGTTGACCTATCAGTGGTACAAGTTTAAGCACATCTCTAATAGCTTTCAAAGATCTAGTCTCTACTCTAAAGAAATGAGTTGACTTAGTGGATAGAATGCTCACGTTAGAGTCGCCACACAAGTTCAAACTCCATTTCAAATACTTAATAACTGTGTGATCCTGGGAAATCATTCAAACTTTGTTGATCTCAGATATATAAAATGGGGATGATAATAGCACCTATTTCACAGGGGTTGTGAGAATAAAATCAGGCATATGAAAAGTGTTTTGTATTATATTTATATTATTATTTTTGTTATTTTTATATATATTTTTTACAGCAGAAGAAAAGCTGAAAGAAGATTAGAAAAGAGGGACTGGAATTTAGATCCATGGAAGCACTTGCCCCAAAGGGTACTTGAGGGATTCTGAGTTGAGAGTCTTGTGTCCTAGTGATGAGCTTCCTACCTTAAAAAAAAAAAAAAAGTTTCCCTGTGGGCCCATAGACCTGGTTTCTATATGCTCATGTCAGCCTTCACAATTTAAATGAAATTATTTTGCCAATGAATCCTGATATCCTGATGATGGCCTGTGCTGACTCAGCAGTTGGGCTTCTTATAAAGGGACTTCATTTATTTAATTCACATGTTTCTGATTTCATTTATTAAAAAAAAAGGGTGTTGGGGGGAAGGCTGGGAAACTCACCTTAGAAGATAAAATCATTATGGACCATTAATTCTGGTTTACTTGACTTAGAAATCCATTCCATTTTAATTTACACACACACACACACACACACACACACACACACACACACTCACACATATATATGAATAAATTCAGATTTCCTCCCTCCCTTCATGGTTGAAGTATAATCCAAATAGGACATTGTGACAGAAGGTTATTCATTCTATCCAATGTCACGTAAGCACTCTCCTAATTGATTTTTAATTATGCTTAATCGTATTATAGTATTAATATATTTTAATTAGTATAATTGTCTTGTATTTTGTGTATGTCATAAATCTGAAAAAAACATAAGGGTTGTTAGTTAAAGCTTATAAGTACATGTGTGTGAATATATGTGTCCTTGTATGGATATTTGGAAGCACACCAAATAACACATTTCTTTTCAAATGGTATATTATAAATAGGATTGAATTAAAGTCAGAAGATTTGGGTTTAAATTCCAGTTATATTATTTACTACCTGTGTGACCTTCAGTGAGAAATTTCACCTAATTACAAGATGTTTTATGTGATTGATTGCAAATAGTGTGACCCTCAAAATCCTTCATTCCTAACCAGGCAGAACACTGAGAGCTAGGAATAACATTTTTATGGGGAGTATATTACATTTGAGTTTTGGTTTCATCTTATGTAAAATGAGGTACTTGAAAAGTGTCTTTAGGCCTAAGTTCCTTTTAGGGCAATGGTGTCAAGCAATAATGTGGGCCACCAGTCAATATGTAATAAGGATCCATAAAAGGCCCAAATAGACTTAGAAAACTACATGCTAACATTATCTTATTTTGTTAAATATTTCTCAATTACATTTTATTTTGGTTTAGGTTCCCCTTGGGAATGTCATAGGCCCCATATGGCCTGTGACCTGTTTTTGACACCTCTGCTTTAGAGGAACTAAATTCTATGTATATGTCTTTATGGTGGGTCATATCTCTGAGGATCCATATTATTTTTGCATTTCCCAGAGTTCAGTGGGTATGATATTATTCAGAAAATGTCATGGGAGGCTAGGAAACGAGATGTGGACATTTTGTAGAAAGCCTGTCAGTTATAAACAAAAAAAAAGAATAGGGGAAAAAAAAGAGAAAAATCCTGGATCTAGTGGCCAATCCTGGACTGTGTTGGCTCCCATAAGGACTGGTAGAAATAAATTGAGGGGGATCTCACTTCAAGCTGGGCCTAGAACTTTAGATTGAGAGAAAGTAGTGCTTTGACTGACCTTTGAAGCCTTGACATAGAAGTAATAACTATCTCCTAAATCCATCACTTTTTTGTCACTGTAGAACATGAATTTATTTCTTAGTCCTCTGGAATCCTGAATGATTATTGTATTGATCATGCTTCTTACAACTTTTAAGAGTTATTGTTATCTTAGAAATTGTTTTCATGATTCTGCTCATTTCATTCATCATTTATGAATCCTAACAACTCTTTTTTAGAATATAGATGTTATAGTATGAATTATTCTCTTAGTTCTGATTACTTCACTCTGCATTAGTTCATTTTGAGCTCATCTGTTTCCTCCTTTCTTATAGCATAGTATATGCTCCATTATATTCATATACTATAATTTATCCCCATTTGATGGCAATTTTCAGCAGCAGTGAACTGTCAGGTACAAGAGCCCATAGAATTTCAGGCATCTTTGGAGATTATCTGATGGTCAAATCACATTTTTGTTCTATACCTTTTTCTGCTTCCATAGATTGAAATAGGTTGATTTAACAGTGTGGCTGGGGATAAATTGAGCCAGAAACCTCTCATCCCTGAAGTCTAGGAGGATCTTTTTTATTTGTTTTTTGGTAAGGGAAAAGCAGGTAGTGATAATATTGTTTATTAATTTTTTTGTTATGTGCCTCATATTTTTATTTTAGATTTACTTTGTACGTGTGTGTGTGTGTGCTCACATGCACTTCTGGTTGGTTAATATTTAGAACTCTATCTTGTTTTGTGTATCTTTATTTTCTAAATGCCTATGAATACAATTTTCTTTCATAGGGTTCTATGGCTGATGACAATTTTCAATTATCTGACACCGTGTTCCTGCGACACAGTGTTAATTTACATTTCTCAGAATCATGGCAATAGTTCACATTCCAGTCGCCTTTTTAGATTTACAAAGCACTTTGCTCACAGTGTGGTAAGATAGGAAATGTGTTCTACCTTTTCCATTGTACACATGAATTTCACTGAGGTTTAGGGCACAATGGCTCCATGGTGTGGGACAGTGGCTTGAATAAATTCTGCTTGGTGATATGAAAAGGCTAGAGTAAGTTTTAAGTTCAAATGAAGAGGATAATTTATACACAATTAACTGAGAGATGACTAGCTAAACTAGCCAAACCCAGAATTAGGGTGAAGTCAGAGCCCATGAAGATGCACGAAGATTCCTCACAGTTAAAGCTTTACCAGTTACAATCTTGCCTTGGGTACCACCCCCAGCCAACCTCTCCCGAACCTACTCTGAGCCCAGACCTCCAAGGCTAACAGCAGCTTGCCTGCCTTTCAGAGCCCCAGATGGTTCTGGGGTAGAGCTGGAGGGAGGAAAAGGATGGTCCAGAAGCAGTGCCTCCTTTAAATCCTATAGTGGGGATTATAAATAACCTGGCCTTTATCTCAGCAGCTGGCAAACAGCTGGCCAAGGGGGTTGGTAAGAGGCAGGAATGGAGTCATTTAGGTTTATCCTGATTGTCCTATTCATCAGCTCCTATTATGAGAAAGATAGAGAGAGGGATTCAATCTGGGATTTTATTGATATAGGGAATTCCTAGATGAAGAAACTCTAGTTTAAAGTCTAAAACATTGCACAGAACACAATGGAAGCATCTTGCCCAATATGTATCTGTGTTAGAACCTGAACTCAATTCTTGGGGCTCTGAGACCAAATCTCTATGTACTACACCCCTATATAAACATTAATATTTTAATTTTGTAGATGCCAGCGGCTACAACCTCATTAAAGAAACACACACACACACACATACACACACATATACATGCATGCATAGTAGAGGGAGATAGGTTATGGTTAGATAACCTATTGAGAACTTCTTTCTTTTACATAGTATATTTCATTTCCATGTTATTTTAAGTTTTCAAAACTGTGATGTATTTTTATTTTACAGCAGCAAAAACTGAGTTTGAAAGAGGCTAAATATTTGCCTAAAAGTTAAAAAGCCAAGATTTGAACTTGAATCTCCACTCTAAATCCCGAACTCTTTCCATGATGGATGGGCCTTTCATGATCTTAATTCATTGCTCTGAGATCTCACAACAAAAGGCAACTAACTTCTTGTCCTTGTCTGAGCAGATAACAGAACATGACCCTTCCTATTTATATTTAAGATTTATGGATACCTGTTTAGGTAAATATCAATTGGACATAGTTATTTGGGATCATAGGTAAAGGAAAGGAATGGAAGGTTACAGGGATAGCCTGTGAGATCATTGCTAATTCTGATATCCTGTGAATTTTGAGTTTTTACTCTAGGAAGCCTCTTTGCTTTTGTCTATTCATGTGTTGAGAAAAAAAATCTTCTCTTAGATATGATAGATAAAAGAAAAAAAAAGAGTACCACTTGTTAACTTAGTCTCTTCTTCCCTTTCCTTTATCCATTTTTTAGATTTACATAGTTAATTAGTATATACTATAAGCTATATGAAAATATCAATTATTCCATGGAGCTTACCTTATAGATGACGACGTTGCTGCATTCTTGACCCCAGCAGGCTACTACTCATCCCAGGACGACGTTGTGTACTATCTTACTGAATGTATCTGCCAGAAACCAGGGGCATGTGATCAGACAAAGAAGCAGCTGCCTTTGCTCCTTCAGATCTATAAATGAATTTAGAGGTTCCTTTGGGGAACAGTCCTCCTGTCTAGACTAGGGAAATCTGGGTACATATGAATTCCTGGGCATACAAAGGTGTTTGTTGTTCCTCCAGAGAAAAAATTCTCAGCCTTGTGGTACACATTGTAAAGATGGACTGTGTGAGATTTCATGCTCTAACTTTTAGCTACAATGATTATTTTAGCTTTAAAAATATAATAAAAGGGAAAATATTGGACTCTGTTCATGTTGCCAGGAAATCTGGCAATCTTGCAGTTTTATTTGGGTTATTTTTCATGTCATGTCTCATTTTTAAGATGAGGAGACTTGAGTCCCAAAGAGAGGAAGTTATTTGTTCATAGTCACACTTCCAGGAAGCTGAAAAGTTGGAATTAGAACTGGGATCTTTTGGCCTCAGGCTTAGTACTTACTCTTCAGTCTCCCTGTCCCTCAGTCCCAACAATGCTTCTGCAAAAATGTCATGCTACTCCAGAAGTTCTACAACTCAGATTCTCAGTAAAAGTCAAGGTTTGATTATCTTTTCAAGATTATTATTTATATCTCAGCACTTCTTCTGCCTGTGCCCTTGGCTCTGGCATTGAGATTGGTTCCCTCTCTGTCTGCTCCCTAAATTTATTGATCTCATTAGAAGATAAAAGTGACAAAGATAGCTCTTAATACTTCTGAGAAATGGAAAGCCATTAGCAGGTCATTGTCAAAGTTATTCGGTGTCATTTTAAGCTTCTTACTAAACCGGTGGGAGCCAATGATACAGGGATTACCCTGGGCCAGAAGAGTGGGAGGGCTTCCATTGAGAATTGAATGAATATTAACCTGAGGCTGGCTAATAGACATTCTGTGTGGATTCAGAGCCTTGTATTTGATGCTCAGTTGACATAATACAATCATGTAGGGATGTACGCTGGATATAAACAACAGAGTTTGATCTTTCCTGCCCCATTTCTCTCTCTTTTCTCCAACATGAAGCTTTGCTAATGGAGCATCTTTTAGGAATCAGGGTGAAGGGAGAAGGATACATCATAACTGAGATATTTTTAACTACTTCAGGCCAATGTTTGCCATCATTGGAGTGGTCAGCTCAGCAACCTTAATGAGGGTATAAGAAGAAGCTCATATCCAGGTGCCCTCCTTCCTAGTTCCTGGTGACATAGCTAGAAGTCTAGAAGGAACTTAAAGCAGCACGGGTCTCTATTTCCTGTCCGAGGAACATGACCAGCGTGGCAGTGTCAAATTGACATTACTTTTTAGGATCAAAGCCTAAACTGGGGATAGCTGGTATCTGGGATAAATGCATTGGGGGGAGGGAGAAAAGCCAGGTTTTGGTTTAATTACATAGAAATGGGGAGGCTTATACTGCCACTTGTGGGAGGAGTGGAGGAGGCAGACCTAGAAGAAGAGCATCTGAACACAGTGGCACAGGAGACCATGAAGTGAGGTACAGGAATAATAATCATCAAGGTTGGGGAAGCTTCTCTACTTAACACCTCATATCAATGATCTGGGATAAAGATTCATGACATCCTAAAATGGTGGGCTTTTCATAAAACAATTCAGTGTCATTAATGTTCATCTGTTTGGTTTAATCATTTCCCTCTGTACCCAATAACTAAATTATCTTTTTTATTATTTTTTATCTTCCCCTCCCTCAACCCAACCCAGTACTGGCAACCCTGTTTCAGGAATTAGTTAGCCTAGTGTCACCAGTTGAATCCATAGAGAGGAATCATAACCTTTTCCTTTTTCCAACATAACTCTCTTTGATCCATTGCTCAGTTTCTTCCCATCTTTGCTGGAAGTATCATAAAGCCCCATTCCCTTTTGACCCTTGGACCCAATATTCTTTTTGTCAGGGATCATCTGCTTCCCAGGATCTGTCCAACTCTTTTCCCTACTAGAACCTAAGAACCATCTGACCTTTCTATCTGATGTCAGTTGAATGAACCCTCCTTTCTGCATTTGTTCTCCAACAAGCATGAGCTCCTTGAGAGTAGAAGATATTTCACTTCTTTGTTTTTCTCTTCAATGTTTAGCTACTAGTTAAGCATTTAATAAATGCTTCTCTAGCCCAGCCCATATCCCATAGCTATGTTTATATATTACTGGTCCATGTGCCAATAATGTAGACCCTTTTCATTTCCATCTATCAGATGCAGCATTCAAGAATCAGCTCAAGCTTTCTTTTCTATAGTAGGCCCATTTCAGTGCCCCCAGCTAGTAATATTTCTCTCAAAATCACTTAAAATTATGTGGGTGTATGTACATATAATTGCCTCCACCCAGACTGCAAAATTCCAGTTTTTTCCTTTTGTCTGTTTTCCCAGTGCCCAGTACAGCACTATCAGATCCATAGTAGGTATTGAATATAAATGCTCATGCTCATGGATTGATTAAACCTGTGTTAGTTAAATCTAATTTAGATTTCTTAGCTGATGTGATTGGAATTATAACACCTTGTGTAAGAATTTAAGGGAGGAGAGAAAATCCCAATAATAACTCAGAGGCCCCAGATTGCCCCAAGAATTTTTTTTCATATTATTTACCAGATAAATAATGCAGTGCTAGAAATTTAGAAATTACCTACACATGGATATTAAGTAATTAACTTAGAATAGGAATATTGAGGGAAGAGTCTATGATTTCCTTTTTTTAATTTTTAAATTTTTTTAGAGTCTATAATTTCTGTGACCTTCAGGGGGCTTTGATAGTTCTGGACTTTGTTATGAGAGACCTGGTTCTCAACCTTTTCTAACCTCTTGTATTACTTTGAAAAACTCATTTAATTTCTCTGTGCCTCAGTTTCCTCATTGGCAAAACTAATTAATTGAGAAAAAAAAGAAGCTGAGATCTTTGAAGCTCCAAATTGGAAGCTTTGAGATAATTCTTTAGAAGCTCTTGAAGAGAGGTGCTGAAGTTGACTTCATTTTTCAGTTTTTATGTCCTCAAAGGTGAACAAGTATTTGTTCTTTCTTAGGAAAGTCAGTGTAATGAGTACACCAGATGGGACACTGGAAGATAAAGGTTTAGGTTCTGTCTGGAACATTAATTTGATGTGTGGACCTTCTAGATGGCACTTCATTTTTCTGAGCCTTAGGATGCTCTTTTATAAAATGATGGCACTGAACTAAGTAGTTGATCATCAACATCAAAGTTTCTTTCAACTCTAATGTACTTGGATTTTATGCAGTTCAATGTATGATCCATGGGATCAGAGTTTAAAGGCATCTAATCTAGACCCCTTATTTTATGGATGAGAAAATCAAAGGGTAGGAAAGTTGTAACTTGCCTGAGCATCAAAAACAGGATTTGTATAATGAAGTTATTCCAATACACATTTATTAAGCAATATTTGATGTAAAACATCATTCTAGGTACTAAGGATTTAAAAAATACATCATCTGTGTCTTCAAGGGGCTTTACAATCTGCTGTGAGAATACAGAATGAACACTTAGTAAGTCAAGGTAATAGTAGAACAAGAATGTCAGGAAATGTTTCAATTTATAGATATTGAGTTGGAATGATCGTTAGAGGGTGGATCTTTTCCTTTACAGATAAATTTATGAGGTCCTCAGAAATGGAGCCCAAGGTCTTAACTTCAATGTCACCACTATCCCCTCAAGATAATCTCTGAGGGCAGAAACTGGTTTGTTTTTGTACCTCCCAACATTTGGCATATGATAGGTACTTAAATGTATGTTGCATTGAATTGGAGGTCCCACAGAAAATAGCAGTTAGGATTCAAACTGAGATCCACTGAATTTGAATCTAGCAATTGTTATTGTCTTTACTACAAGAGAGGTGAGATCACTAGCTTAGAAATTAGGATATATCACTTCTAGCTCTCAATTTTTCACTGTCTGTATGTCATGGGACTATTCATTTCCTACTAGATCTTGATTTCTTCATTGGGTAGGTGCTCTTATTGTCCCCCAAACCAAGGCAAACAGTGGTTAAGTGACTTAGTAAGAGACACAGACAAAAGATAACTGAGTCTGAAATCTTTCAGTGTAGATGATAAATCTAGAGATACTTCAAATAAAGTGATTTATTCAGGGTCACACAGAACCACTAAGTGATGGAGGTCAGGCTTGATTTCAGGTTTCTTGACTATGAAGTAAACTATTTGTCTCATTATCTCCCCTGGTACCCTTATCTTACAAATGAGGAAACTGAGGTTTAAAAAGATTAAAGTACTTGACTAGAGTCACAAAGCTGATAAACATGAAGATGGAATTCAAACTTAGGTCTGTTGATTCATGACACCATCTAAAAAGAGTTATTTAGTCTTGATTGAGATTATATATATGAAACTGCTTTGTGAATCTTGTGAAACAATGTACTGGGATGGATAAAGTACTGGATTTGGAATGAGAAAGAGCAGGCTTCAAATCCTACCTGTAAGGCTTACTAGGCATTTGAACATGAGAAAAACTGGGTTTCTCTGAGACTCTATTTCCTTTCCTTTAAAGCCTATTCATAGAATGATGGGTGATAATGGTGATAGCACCTTTAATATCTACATCACTAGACTTCTCTAAAGTTAAAACAAGGTAAAGTCAGTAAAGTATTTTACAAACCTTAAAGTTTATGGAAATTTTAATTTTTACTATTATATTTTATTTCATTCATAAAAGCATTTAATAAGCATCATTTTATGTAAATTCCAGAGCAAGTACTTCTAAGTGAAAGATGTTAAAATCAGGTTTATAGAGAACACATGAGAAATAAAGAAGACAATAGGCAATCCAAGGGTCTGTAATGCCCAGCCTTCATTTATCTTTTTCTTTTTAAAAAATATTCTCAATAGTATTTTATTTTCCAAATAAATGTAAAGATAATGTTCAGTATTCGTTTTTGTGATGTTTTGTGCTTCAAAATTCTCTCTCTCTCTCTCCCTCCTTCCTCAAGAAAGCAAGACATTTGATATAAGTTAAATATATGAACATATTTCCATATTTGTCATGTTGTGCAAGAAAAATCAGACCAAAAGGAAAAAAAAAGATCACAAGAAAGAACAAAGAAACAAAAGGTGAAAATATAATGCTTTGATACACTTTCAGTGTCTATGTTCTCACTCTGGATGCAGATGTCATTTTCCGCTCCAAGTTTGTTGGAATTGCCTTGAATCACCACATTGTTGAGAAGAATCAGGTTGATCATCACACAATCTTGGTGTTATTATGAATGATCATCTCCCGGTTCTGCTCACTTCAATTCATGCAATTTTTTCAATTCATGGAAGTGTTCCCAGGCTTTTCTGAAATCAGCCTGCCTATCATTTCTTATAGAACAATAATATTCATATACCATAAATTCAGCCCTTCCCCAACTGATGGATATCTACTTAATTTCCAGTTCCTTGCCACTACAAAAAGAGCTGCTACAAACATTTTCGTACATGTGGATCCTTTTCAACTCTTATGATTTTTTTTTTTGGGATATTGACCCAGTAGCAGGCTTCATTTTTCTAAAAAAATATACTTGAGAAAGGAGGTAGGGTGGTGATGTAGCAAATGAGAATACTGACATATATATCACATAGTAAAATAAAGAATCTGTGCTAAGAAGAGCAGTGGGTAAGCATTATGAAAATGCTGTATTCATTATTGGATTTTTTTTTTTTGGCAGAGGGATGGGTAATAGATATCTTTACTTTTTTTGATATTATTTGTCCCAAGGGAAAGTTCAGTTTAATTTTAATATGAGAACAAATGTAATGAATCAGAAAAAAAATAAAATTAGATAAAACAACTAGAAGAAAGTCTCAGGTGTTTTGGACATTTCCTGTATATATTTTAGACATATATGAACAAAGACAAGGATAACAAGAATGAGAAATGAAGAGGAAAAAAGAAGAGGTGGAGAGGCTGTGATCTCTAACAGTAAACAATGTCCATAATGATGATTTCATGTATCAGTTGAGATATTGACTCTCTGGAGGTGACATTTTTATGATATTGTTGTGTTGACCCATTACTAAATTTGGAGATAGGTTCTAAATCTTGTATTATTTGTCAGAGGTACTTTTGTAATGTGAAATTCTGTCTAAATATGCATTTTTTTTAACTTTACTTAGGCTATTACTGGAGGATACTGTTGAATGGTTAGGTAAAAGTTTTGAAAAGTGAAATAAAGAAGTTAGACAGCTTTGAGTTAAATGAATGTTGAAATGTAAAGTATGAGATACATCCTACATCCTATTATTCTATTTTGGGGGTAAAGTGTAATGGTTTAGTGAAATGAGGGTTGAACTTGGAGTTCTATTAAGGTGGGAACATTGATCATATACTTGTTGGCCTTAAGTTTTTTTTTTTTTTTTAGTAAAATGGAGAAAAGATGATTTTCACTATTTAATTCTTATGATTACAAAACAAATGCTTTGTAAATGTCGATTCTGTTATTTTTTTCCCAATGGAAATGGTTCATAATTTATCCTAAATTCAGAATAGGAATAATGAGGCAAGGACTCTAATTTTGTGTTTTTATCCTCCAGTGCCTAGCACAATGCCTCTCCTATGGAATGTACTTAATAAATGCTTTCTACTCCCCTTTCCATTTATTCATTCATTCTTTTCCAAATCCATGTTCTTTCTTTACTTACTCATTAACTGCTCTGCTAAATCTACATACATATCACACATTTAAAGAGGGAGACATTTAAATACTAATTGATTGATGATTTGATGATAATTATAACTGTCCTTTACCTAGTGCTTTACATTTTTCAACATACTTTACATATTTAATTTCATTTAAGCTTAACAATAGGAACCAATCAATCAAATCAATCAGTTCAGGTAACAATCAATTCAATCCACTAAAAGCATTTATTAAGTGTTTATTATGGATCAGGCATTGGGACTACCAAGAAAGGCAAAAGCAATTCCTGTCCTGGAAGAACCCAGAGTCTAATGGGGAAGAGAGAGCATAGAAATCACTAAATTACACACAAAATATATGGAGAGTGTTCAGTTCTTTCACATCTGACTCTTTGTGACCCCATTTGGCTTTTTCTTGGCAAAGATACTAGAGTGATTTTCTAGTTCCTTCTCTAATCATGAGGAAACTGAGGCAAACAGGGTAAAGTGACTTGGCCAGAGTCGCACATCTAGTAAGTGTCCAAGGCTGAATTTGAACTCATGAAGCTGACTTCCTGACTCCTGTCCCAGAATCCTATCCACCCTACTACTTCAGTATCCAATATAGAGTAAATGGAAGATAATCTCAGAAAGGAAAAGACTAGCAGGTTAAGGGACCATGCAGACAAGGGATCCTGCAGAAGGTAGAATTTAAGTTATATTTTGAAAAGAACTAGAGAACTGAGATGTATAGATAAAGAGGAAGATTATTCTAGGAATTTAGCTGTCAATGATTGGAGGCAGTAGAAGCAATGTAGCATGAGAAAAAGGCATAGAAATCAATGTAGTTATATGCAAAGTGGGAAGAATAGAGAAAAAGATAAGAAGTTAAGATGATTTGGGAGGGTCAAGAGCTTTAATTACTAGAGAGAGGACTTTACATTTGATCCTGCAGGTAAGAGAACATTAGTAGAGTTTGTTGGTTGAAATGATGACATTTTCAGACCTATCCATTAGCAAAGCCACTTCTGGCACTTGAATGGAAGAGGAAATGGAGTGTTGAGAATATTGAGTCATAGAAATCAATTAGAAGCTACTTCAGGAGTCCAGAACAGAAGTGATAAGGGAGTGTGTGAATGAAGAGAGGAGAATATGTACAAGAAATCCTGTGTATGAAAAAATGCAATTTGGCAACAGATTAAATATATGGTGAATGAGAATGAGGAATTGAGAATGACTCTGAAATTTTGGACCTAAGAAAATGGAAGATAAAATTATTCTTAGCTATAATAAGAAGAGGGGAAGGTTTTTTTTTGGAAACATATTAAGTTCTGTTTTGGACATCCAGTTGAAGATATCCAAAAGCCAACTGTTAATTTAGGACTGGAACTTAGGAAACAGACTAGGGTTACATAGATCCAATTGGAAATCATCTGCAAAGAATTGATAAAACTGAGAGCCAGAGAGATGAGATGACTTACTCATGGTCACATAGCTATTAGGTCAGAGAAAAATTTAAACTCAAGTCTTCTTGATTCCCAACTCATTTAATCAAATAACTATACCATTTTAGAATGGATCAATCCTTCCATTGCTTCTCTCTTCTAGGACACCATCAACATTGGAATCAGCCCCTCAGAAAACATGCACCTGGTCCCTTGAAAAAAAGTTATAACAAACAAATCATCATCCTTATTTCCTTCCTGCCAATCCCCAAAGTCCTGCCTCTGGCCAATACTCTTCTACAAATGCTTTCTCCTTTTTGGAATATAATTTTGAGAGCAAGTACTGTCACACTTTAAAAAAATGTTTACCTATGTATAGCATATACCTGCCACATAATAAATGCTTAAAATGCATTGTCAATTACTAAATCAATTAATTCTTCACTTTGTATTCTTTCTCAATTCAATGACTTTTTTCTGCTGTAATTATCATATCATATTAGATTTAGTCTAATATTTAAGCATGGTGAAGCACAGAAAAGGTAGATAATTTTCCAAGTTCTTACATGAGAATAAATGTTTATTAAATCTCTATTATGTGTGAGGGGCTATGCTCAACTCTTCACAAATATCTCATATGATCCTCACAACTTTTCTGCTAAGTAGGTGTGCTTATTGTCATTTTACAGTTAAGAAAACTGAGGCAGACATAGATTAAATGACTGTCCAGGGTCACAGAGTTAGTAAGTGACTCCAAGCCCAGCATTCCATTCACTGAGCTACCTAATTGACTGGAAATAAGAAGGTGGGACCCAGATTTGAATCCATATTCTCATGCCAAATCTAGGAATTTGTCCGTTTACTGGAATGTCATTATGAAGATGTGTCTTAAAAAAGTTTTGATTGATTTTGTAGGGTTGATATGAGAAAAAAATAGAAACAGAGTTGCTCCTTGTGAGATGTACAATAACTTTAATTGCATGAATATTTTCTGGGTTAGAATCAGTGATCCAAGGTTGGACATCATTACATCTCAGAATGATCCACCTCAAATATTGCTCTGGTTTGATAGTAATTTTAAAGTTAGTAGGCAGATAGATGGTACAATGAATAGAGTACTGGACCTGGATTCAAGAAGACTAATCTTCTTGAGTTCAAATCTGGCCTCAGACATTTGCTAGATATATGATATTGCACAAATCCCTTAACCCTGTTTGCCTCAGTTTCCTCATCTGTAAAATGAGCTGGAGAAGGAAATGGCAAACCACTCCATTATCTTTGCCAAGAAAACCTCAGAAGAATTCACAAATAGTAAGGAAAGACTTTTAAAAACAACTGAACAACAACAATGAAGCCATTACTGCTGGCAATTGGATCAAATGAAGACAGAGCATCCTTAATAGAAATAATATGTAAGTAGCACTTTTAATGTGACGTCAGTACAAGAATTCTATGTTGTCATTAATTCAAGTATTATAGAGGTAGCTGGTGGCAGAGTAAAAAAAAAATCAAATCTGACCTCATACACTTGCTAGCTTTTGGACCCTGGTCAAATAACTTTTGTTTACTTCAAATGGGGATAATAATAGCACAATCTTCCTGGGTTGCTGTAAGAATAAAGTAAGATATTTGTCAAACACTTAACACAATAGCTGATACATAATGGGTAGGTGCCATATACATGTTTTATTATTAATAATGTTATTGATTACTGCTTAATGTGCCATGAAAGAATTTTTTAGCATTAATCTCTTAGATCATTGCTGGGAATCCTCAAACGGTTTGTGAACTACTTAATGATAAGCACTGTATTACACTGTGCTGTACTTTTGAGTGTATCAAAATATGGTAGAAAAAAGTGAACCACAGTTGGAAGGTCCCAGTTAGCCCATCACTCACTTGGTCACCAGGAGTGAATCAGCCTCTGAGTTTGGTGTCCGCAGCTTCAATTAGGGTGGAGCAGGATTGGAGTACATGGTTCCTCAATACCATACCATTTCTGCAATAAAGTCTATATAATGTAAAAACAGTATAAGATTTAGATTCAGAAGCCTTGAATTAAAATCCAGGCTCTGCCACACTTTGTGTGATTTTGGTCAAAACCTTCACCCCCACATTGAGTATGAACCACTACATAGCATTTCCAATCCCTCTGTTTTTGTCCGCTTCCAGGTTAATTGTACATAATTTCAAAATCTGATTCTTTTTGTGCAGCACAATAACTGTATGGATATATGTGTGTGTGTGTGTATATATATTGTATTTAACATATACTTTAACATATTTAACATGTATTGGTCTACCTTTCATCTGGGGGAAAGGGTGGAGAGAAGGAGGGGAAAAATTGGAACAAAAGGTTTTGTAATTGTCAATGCTGAAAAATTACCCATGCATATATCTTGTAAATAAAAAACTATTAAAAAAAAACCTTTATCTCCCTCCCCCCCCCCCCATAAACCTCAGTTTCCTTCTCTGTAAATTTATTAGTTGGACTAGCTGGCTTATAAGGCCCCTCCTAGCTCTAGATATATAACCCTATATCTATGACAATACAATCCTTTCTACTTCTGAAGCTTTTGATCCTGTGACCTCTAGTGTTTTCAATTTCATTCTGTGACTTAGTATGCAAGAATTCTAGTTCAGCATGCTGAGCTATCCCCTTAAAAAGAATGGAAAACAGGCTAGTTGATTTTTTTTAATTTTGGGGGAATATTTTTAGCTTTTTAAAAAGCTTCTCACTCTGAGCCTTAGAAAGAAATAAGAACCTTTTCCAAAAATGCAAATACTCTGGCAGAAGCAGGAATAGTGTTTTCAATCTTTCTGGAGCAATTGTTTGCCCATCCTGTGTCATTCACTATACAAAAGGGTAAGGGCTTAATGCTAGTCCCATGAATGTGATGATGACCAGTGTGAGGACCTCTGCAGTTGTAACAATAGCTCTTTCAACCGGGCCACGCTCACACAACACCGGAGCATTCGTTGTCTGAAGCAGGCCATAACTGCTAGGTTAAGGCACTGGCCTTTTATGAATGTTCTAAACTTCTATGAGCTTTGACAAGATTCAGAATGAGGTGGGTGATTCCCAGCCCCCATGTACCGCATCTACCCTTCATGAAATCAGTGGGAGCTGTCTCTGGCAGGCAGTGTGGGATGAAATGAGCAGCATATCCCAGTGAAATAGAAAATGGCTGGCTTAAATAGGAAAGAAACAGTTTGTCCTGTTGAGTAAGAGGTATAAAGAACCAGGTTCAATGTATCAGAAACAGATACCTACTTTCTGTGTGACTGGGAAAGGTTCTTATTCTGGGCAACTTCTTAAGACTATACCTTTCAGAAAAGGTGCAGATCCATCTTAGTAAAGGAAATTGCCTCTCATGGTAGTTCCCTATTTCAATTAGTGCTGGGTACTGTAAAATTTTAAGGAGACAAAGAAAGGTAAAATAGTTTCTGCCTTCAGTGAGCTCACATTCTAATGGGACAGACAACATGAAAATAATTTAGGTATGTAGAAGATGTATATAAACAGAAGAAAGGTAATGTCTGAGAGTCAGTCAGGGTCCAGGAGGGCCTCCTGCACAAGGTTGAGCTTGAGATGAGTCCCGAAAGAAGCTAGGGAAACTAAGAGGTGGAGTTGAGGGGGAAGAATATTCCAAGCATGGGACATAGCCTATGCAAAGGTGTGGAGATCAGAAATGGAGTATGGAGTAAATGGACCAGTCTGGTTGGATCATTAGGTACATTAAGGAGACTATAGGGTAAGATGACTGGAAATCATGGAAGGTCACATGTTATGATAAGCGTTAAATGACTAGTGCTTGCTTCAGCAGCACATATACTAAAATGGAACAATACAGAGAAGATTAGCATGGTCCCTGCCCAAGAATGACATACAAATTCATGAAGCTTTAAATGACTAGTAGAAGCCTGACTTTGTAGGTCTGGGAATGATTTATGCAGATGATCTCTTCCCCAAGGGAGCTGATTAAATTAAATGAGATAATTTTGGAAGAAAAGCTAAAAGGTCCCAGGAGAGAACATTGAGGGACATTCATGGTGACTTAGTGTGACATGGATGAGATCCAGTAAAGGAGACTAAGAAAGAGAATTCATACATTCAGGAGGAAAACTGGGAGAGAACAGGGTCATGAAAACCTAGAAAGAATAGTCAGAAGGAGGTGATTAACAGTATCAAAGACTTCAGCATGCAGGTCAAGAATGAAGCAGCTCTTTGAAGCGTTTTTATCCCTCCTCAACCCTCTCATATCTTCCCTTCACTACTCTCTAGGCTGAGAACTTTGCTTCATATATATATATATATTTTATTATTATGAGTAGTATTTTATTTTTCCAAATACATGTGAAGATAGTTTCCAACATTCATTTTTATGAAACTATGTTCCAAATTTTCTCCCTCCCTCCCTTACCTTCTCAAGACAGCAAGCAATCTGATATAGGTTAAATATTTGCAATTCTTTTAAACATATTTTCATATTTGTCATGTTGTGCAAGAAAAAGCAAACCAAAAGGGGAAAAACACTACAAAGAAAATAAATAAGCAAAAGGTAAAAATACAATGCTTTGATCCACATTCAGTCTCTATAGTTCTCTCCCTGGATATGATTGGCATTTTCCATCCAAGTCTATTGGAATTCTTTTTTCATATTTTGCAGAAAAAAATGGAGGCCATTTGCCAGGGAGCTCCCTTTTCTCCTAGTTTCCTTATCTTCTATCACCAGGTGTATCTTCTACCACTAGCTCTTTCTTCAACTTTCTTTCACATGATAAGGTGGTCTTACTCTTTACCAAACTTAAACCCTCCACTTGTTCAAGTGATCCTATTTCATCCTGTAACAGACGACTCCTTTAAGTCATCTCTATTCTTTCACTTATTTTTAATCTTTATATACTCTTCAATCTAGTGACATGGGTCTCCTCATTCTTTGAACAATACACTCCATTTTTCAGCTTTGAGCATTTTCTCTGGCTTTCCCCATGCCTGGAACACTCTTCTTTCTCTACTTTGACTACCAGTGTCCCTGATTTTCTTTAAATCCCAACTAAAATCCCACCATCTATGGGAAACCCTCCATAATTCCTCTTAATTCCAATGTCTTTCCTTTAAATATTTCCTATTTCTTACATATATAGCTTGATTTGTATATATTTGTTTGCATATTGTCTCCTCCATTAGAGTGTAAGCTTCTTGAGGAAGGGATTGTTTTTATCTTTTTTTTTTTTTCTGTCTCCAGAGCATGGCACAGAGCCTGACATATAATAAAGACACTAAATAAATATTTATTGATTAATTGATATGCATACAATAACAAGAATAACTGATTTATTTATATAATGCATATGTTTTATAATATATTTTTATAAAATATATATTATAAATATATTTTATAAAAGTGGATTCTGATAGAAATGATGTGAAGTAGATATTATTATTCACACACTACAGATGAGAAATAGAGACTAAAAGGTCAGAGACTTGTACAATGTCATATATCTGAATTCAAGTCTATCTTATTCAAGGTCCATTGCTGAAATGGCTACACCAAAGGAGGTACACTAGATGACCTGAGATTTCGAGCTTTAAATCCTATGATCCTTAGTTCTAAAATAAGGAACCAGCATTAATTTCCAGTACAGCAGAGCCTTGATGATGCAATATCACCCTTTGAGATAGCTATGGAAAATGGTGACATAATCATTATTTTTCCCCCCTTTTCAACAACTGACCTTTTAAAATTCCATCAATGTTGCTTTCATTCCAATGATTCAAATGTAGAAAAACAGAGATTATTTATGTTTTCTAGAAAGCCTGCCACCCACCTGCATGTTCCCTTCCGCTACAACCCCCTCCCCCAGACATTAAGACAGTAAGTTGCAAGGGATAAAACATAAGGCCCTCGTTAATTGCAAATTAATAGTGCCAGGAATATATGCAGATGGCACCTGAAGTCAATTGCTGACGGCTTTGGATTCTGGTTCTATTTTTCTTTCATATAACCAAACTGACTAGCAAGCAAAGAGATGACAAAAACTTGGTTTTTATTTAACCCCCAAATTCACAAGTTGGAAATCCATCTTCTTGACCTACAAAGGTTCTTTTCTTAGTGATCTTGCAACTCACATTTTTTCTGAACCTCCTCATGTTAGCCAGGCTCAAGTTTTAGCATTTTCCAGGACACAGGTGTAAGGATCTGGATGAACATACTGTATATATCACGGACACTTGCTTAGCTAGTAAATATTTTCTTCTATGAGTTTGCTCATTCTACTGTAATCAATTGTGAACTGACAGTGTTTAACAGGTCTGCAGAGAGCATACCTGCTTTGGTTTATATTTAAAGGAAATTAATCATATGATTTTTTTTTTTTTATCTTTCAAGGCTGCCGTTTTAAAAATCCCCATTCCCCTTTTCAAAGATTGTACTCCAATGGCTGAAATCAATGAATTAAATGCTAAATTTGAAAATTTTCAAAGATCATGATCATTTTGCTTCACTATATAATCTTGGAGGAGACACAAGTTATCACTGAGTTTAGTTATTATAAAATAAAAGTTTATTATTGTTTACTATTATTAACTTAGTAACATTCTACAAATCTAATTGAAACGTGGAATGAATTTTCAGATAAAATATTTCAAGAGACTTTAGAATGGTTATCTTATCTAACTCTCTCATTGTACAAGTGATACCTGATACCCAAAGAGATTTTCCAAGATCACAATAGAGGCAAAATTTGGCCTCAGGTTATTCGACTCTACATCCATTACTCTTTCCATCATAGTATTTATTTATTGATTAGAAAAGTCATAAAAATTTAAATATTGAGGAAATAAATACAATATCAACTTATTTGGGTATGGAGCTCCTTATGAATTGGCTTGTGGATTTAGAAAGATTTATTAATTTTGATTAATTTATGAGGCAGACTACTGACTCATAAGAGTATATCTAAGACATTTTTCTTGTGTTGTTTACCTCATCTGAAGTAATTTCTTATGTTTTTATATCTTTTGTATTTTATTTTATATTCTTTATATTTATAGATTTGTAAATGACACAACCATATTCCATTTTGTTGGTATATTTTAGAATTTTGATAGTCCTATGATCTCAACAGTATTAGTCTACTTTCACTGATAGAGGTTATGACTCATTCATGCTATGTGAACAGGGTCTTTGGAAGTTAGAATGGACTCCTCTTTCAGATGATTTTTACTTTCTATCAGCTTCAAATTTTGGATCAATAATAATCTATAACCATTGCTGTTGAGAATTAAATGAGATAATATCTTTAAATTGCTTTACAAACTTTTAAGTGCTGTATTAATTTCAATTTTTGTTCCCATTATAATTTTTAGGTTTTATTATTATCTATAACCCAACACATATTTTATTATTTACTATTATTCAAACTTTCACCCAATTCTTCCATAAAGAACTTACTCAATATAGTGCAGATATTTCTCTGGTTGTTTTGATATTTTCTTGATATGAGAGCAAAAACTCATACTCAGCAGGCACATTTTATTATTTGCCAGGGGCAGCTAGAGTCCAATGGATAGATCACTATTCCTGGAGTCAGGAGGATATGAGTTTAAATGCATAAGAAAAAACCATTAGATTTGGCAATAAGGATATTATTAGTAATGTTTGAAAGCACAGTTTTGATTGAATGATGAAGTTGGGGGCCAATTAACAGAGGGCTTAGAAGACAGTGAGAGGAGACAAAGTAGAGGCACCAAGTTAATATTGCTTTCTTAAATTTATACAAGAAGAGAAGGAGAGATGTAAGATAATTGCTAGCAGATATTTCTTTTCTTTTCTTTTTTTTTAATAATAACTTTGTATTGACAGAATCCATGCCAGGATAATTTTTACACAGCATTATCCCTTGCAATCACTTATGTTTCGCTTTTCCCCCTCCCTCCCTCCTCCCCCCCCCAAGATGGCAAGCAGTCCTATATATGTTAAATATGTTGCAGTATATCCTAGATACAATACATATTTGCAGAACCGAACAGTTCTCCCGCTGCACAGGGAGAATTGGATTCAGAAGGTAAAAATAACTCGGGAAGAAAATCAAAAATCAAATAGTTCACATTCATTTCCCAGTATTCCTTCTTTGGGTGTAGCTGTTTCTGTCCATCATTTATCCAATGAAACTCAGTTAAGTCTCTTTGTCAGAGAAATCCACTTCCATCAGAATACATCCTCATACAATATCGTTGTCGAAGTGTATAATGATCTCCTGGTTCTGCTCATCTCACTTAGCATCAGTCCACGTAGGTCTCTCCAAGCCACTCTGTATTCATCCTGCTGGTCATTCCTTACAGAGCAATAATATTCCATAACATTCATATACCACAATTTACCCAGCCATTCTCCAATTGATGGGCATCCATTCATTTTCCAGCTTCTAGCCACTACAAACAAGGCTGCTACAAACATTTTGGCACATACAGGTCCCTTTCCCTTTTTTAGTATCTCTTTGGGGTATAAGCCCAATAGAAACACTGCTGGATCAAAGGATATGCACAGTTTGATAACTTTTTGGGCATAATTCCAGATTGCTCTCCAGAATGGCTGAATTCGTTCACAACTCCACCAACAATGCATCAGTGTCCCCGTTTTCCCGCATCCCCTCCAACATTCATCATTATTTTTTCCTGTCATCTTAGCCAATCTGACAGGTGTGTAGTGATATCTCAGAGTTGTCTTAATTTGCATTTCTCTGATCAATAGTGATTTGGAACACTCTTTCATGTGAGTGGTAATAGTTTCAATTTCTTCATCTGAAAATTGTCTGTTCATATCCTTTGACCATTTATCAATTGGAGAATGGCTTGATTTTTTATAAATTTGAGTCAGTTCTCTATATATTTTGGAAATGAGGCCTTTATCAGAACCTTTAATTGTAAAGATGTTTTCCCAGTTTGTTGATTCCCTACTAATCTTGTTTGCATTCGTTCTGTTTGTACAAAGGCTTTTTAATTTGATATAATCAAAATTTTCTATTCTGTGATCGGTAATGATCTCTAGTTCATCTTTGGTCACAAATTTCTTTCTCCTCCACAAGTCTGCGAGATAAACTATCCTATGTTCCTCTAATTTATTTATAATCTCGTTCTTTATGCCTAGGTCATGGACCCATTTTGATCTTATCTTGGTATGTGGTGTTAAGTGTGGGTCCTTGCCTAATTTCTGCCATACTAATTTCCAGTTATCCCAGCAGTTTTTATCAAATAATGAAATCTTATCCCAAAATTTAGAATCCTTGGGTTTGTCAAACACTAGATTGCTATAGTTGACTATTCTGTCTTGTGAACCTAACCTTTTCTACTGATCAACTAATCTATTTCTAAGCCAATACCTAATGGTTTTGGTGACTGCTGCTTTATAATATAATTTTAGATCAGGTACAGCTAGACCACCTTCATTTGATTTTTTTTTCATTAATTCCCTTGAGATTCTCGACTTTTTATTGTTCCATATGAATTTTGTTGTTATTTTTTCTAAATCATTAAAATATTTTTTTGGAAGTCTGATTGGTATAGCACTAAATAAATAGATTAGTTTAGGGAGTATTGTCATCTTTATTATATTCGCTCGGCCTATCCAAGAGCACTTAATATTTTTCCAATTATTTAAGTCTGACTTTATTTGTGTGAAAACTTTTTTGTAATTTTGCTCATATAATTCCTGACTTTCCTTTGGTAGGTAGATTCCCAAATATTTTATGCTATCAACAGTTATTTTGAATGGAATTTCTCTTTGTATCTCTTGCTCTTGGATTTTGTTAGTGGTGTATAAGAATGCTGAGGATTTATGGGGATTTATTTTGTATCCTGCTACTTTGCTAAAATTATGAATTATTTCTAATAGCTTTTTAGTAGAATCTCTGGGGTTTTCTAGGTATACCATCATATCATCTGCAAAGAGTGATAGTTTGGTTTCCTCATTGCCTACTCTAATTCCTTTAATATCTTTCTCGACTCTTATTGCCAAGGCTAGTGTTTCTAATACGATATTAAATAATAATGGTGATAGTGGGCAACCTTGCTTCACTCCAGATCTTACTGGGAAAGGTTCCAGTTTTTCCCCATTGCATATGATGCTTACTGATGGTTTTAAATATATGCTCCTGACTATTTTAAGGAAAAGTCCATTTATTCCTATGCTCTCAAGTGTTTTTATTAGGAATGGATGTTGGATTTTATCAAATGCTTTTTCTGCATCTATTGAGATGATATTATGGTTTTTGTTTGGTTGGTTGTTGATATAGTCAATTATGTTAATAGTTTTCCTAATATTGAACCAGCCCTGCATTCCTGGTATAAATCCTACTTGGTCATAGGCTAGCAGATATTTCTTAAAGATTAAGGAGACACGGCCATGCTTAGAAAGAAGTCAGTAAGGGTAAGAGATTGAAGATAAGATAAATCAGGATGATTTGCTGGAGAAATAAGAAGGCAATGAAATTGGAAATGCATTTAGAAGGGCTAAATTAGGCAAGGAGAAAGGCCACGCCTTCATCTGAAGTCCAGGAAGAAAGAGATAAAGGAGGGAGATTTCTGAATGGTGTGAGATGAGGAGAAGGGGAAAAGGAAGGACTCCCAGCTAAAGGTTTTGATTTTTTTTTTTTTTTGAAGTATGAGTCAGGGTGTTTAGTTGTTTGAAGATGGGATACTGTCAAAAGCTTGAAGAGAGATGAGAAGGTTAGAATAGTCAATGCACCGGGTAAGGTTGTAACTCAATTAGAAATACAGTGTTTACTTTGCTGTAGTGAGATCCCAGTTGCAATTAGATCATGTAAATTTGTAGGGAATCCAGTCAACACAGTTTTATTATTTCCTCTAGTGCCTTTAACCCTTATAGGATAAAAGAAGGTATGCTATGACATTGATCTAGTGTTAGGGCTTGACAAAATGTGATTAGCAGTAAGATGAAAGGGTAAGGGAATTGAAGGTGAGAGACAGTGCAGAGTTGAGTTGGCTTACCAATGAATTGATATAGGAAAGGGGAAGGAAATGGAGCAATAATGATTAAGTTCTTACTAGGTACCAGGCACATTGTACCTGGTTTGAGATGCTTTACAAACATCTCAATTAGTATTCACAACAACTCTGAGAAGTAGGTGCTAATATTTTCCCCATTTTACAGTTTTGGAGATTGAAGCAGATAGCCTTTCCCAGAGTAATTAATCTAAAAAAGTAGCTGAGAATAGATTTGAGCTTCAATCTTCCTGATTCTGGGTTCATTGCTTTATCCACTGGGCCAACTAGCAGCCTGAAGGATGAATATAGCCAATGCAGAAATGATGAGTTGGAAGAGAAGAAAGGGCAGAGGGAATGGAGGTCATGAAAAAGACAAATAACTAGGTTGGTGTTGTATAATATAGGGGAAATGAAATGACAAAAGATCATGATCAGGTAAAGAAATTATTATTATTTTTTTATCTTTTATCTATCATTTTGGAGAGAAAAATCAGAGCAAAAGATGAAACCATAGGAGAGATAAAAAAAAAAATGAACATAGTATGTGATGATTTACATTTGGTCTCCTTAGATCTTTTTCTGGATACAGATGGCAATTTCTATCCAAAGTCTATTGGGATTGCTTTGGATCACTGAACTGCACAGAATAACCAAGTCTTTTATAGTTGATCATGACACATTCTTGCTATTATGTACAATGTATTCTTGGTTCTACTTGTTTCATTTGGCATCAGTTTATATAAATCTTTCTAGGCTTTTCTAAAATCAACTTGTTCCTCATTTTTTATAAAACAAAGCAAAGGAATTATCAAGTCCAAGGACATGGACATGGAACACTTGTGGATAATGAGAAGGTCAAGAGTGTTACCATCACTGTGTTTTGTGATGTAAAGTGAAGAAGTACATCATGAATATAAAATAAATTGGGGAACTGGGAAAGAAGGGTATTTGGTGTTCCCTAGTATGAGAGGAGGCAATGTAGATAAGATACGAATCAGATGTCATAACCAATAAGTAAGAAATGAGAATGCTCTGGTCTATAGACAATAGCTACTATTGTCTAGATTGCTTGATAAATTTGGATAGTGTAGATCTCAAAGTAGGAGAGGTTGATTTATGAAAATGGTTGAGAGAGAATCTGAAAGTGGCAATGGAGATTAATGAGTGTTTATTTTCACTCTCCTTCCATGAATGAATATGGTTGTATCAAAGAATGTACAGGCAGTATTGGAAAAAAAAAAAAGGAGGAAGCAGTATTGTTTATAAAGTATTTTTTTTTAATCTCTGAATCTTGGCCTATATAATGACAATAAAGAGTATGTGATGGAAATTCTTGTGCCCTAAGTAGAATGTATATGGAGATGTCAGTCTTGCTTTCTATGGGAAAAATGATGTAGAATTTTTTCCTTAGTATTTTGTTTTCCAATTACATGTAGAGATAGTTTTCAACTTTCATTTTTATAAGCTTTTGAATTTCAAATTTTTTTCTCCTTCCCTCCCTTATATTATCTTTCCCCAAGACAGGAAGCAACCTGATATGAATTATATATATATATATATATATATATATATATATATATATATATATATAATCATTTTAAATAAATATAATCATGTTGTGATAGAAAAATCAGAACAAAAAGAAAAACATGAGAAAGAAAATACAAACAAACAAGTGAAAATAGTATTCTGCAATCCTCATTCAGTCTCCATAGTTCTCTCTCTGGATGCAAATTGCATTTTCCATGCTAAGTCTTTTGGAATTGTCTTGGATCACTGTATTGCTGAGAAGAGCTAAATCTATCAAACTGGGCTTTACTTAGCCAGGAACAGATCCTGGGATGACTGAATCAGTGGCATCAGTGGTTTTTTTTTTTTCCAGACCTCTCAGCCCACAAATGCTAAGGGAATCAGACAGTAGGTCAGAAAGAGATTTACAGGAGTCCTTTTGCTGGTATCAAAGGCAAGCCTCTGTTTTGTTGCCTACAGTTGGATCTGGATTGCAGTCTGAGTTTTAGTCCCACTGCAAGTCAGAGCACTAACACAGAAGAACTACAGGAGAGTAGGGACTCTGGTCACAATTCTAGGGTTGAAAAAAGTATTTTTAGTAATTTTCAAACCATTGCAGGAGACTAGTAAACATATCTCTTCCTAGATCATATTACCTTGGAAGAGCCAAAAAACAGATGCAACAAGAAGCTTGGGCCAGTATTCTTTACTTGTGGGAAGCAGAATCTCATTTTAGCACAAAGTTAAGAGTTGAAAAATGAAAAAAAAATTCATTTAAGAGTTGAAAAAAAATTGGAAAATGAGCAAACAACAGAAAAAATTGTGACTATCAAAAGTTGCTATGGTTTCAAAGAAGACTGAAACCTACATTCAGAAGACGAACCAAAAATTTGTGCATCCAAAGCTTCAAAGAAAAATATGAATTGATCTCAGGCTATAGAATAGTTCAAAAAAGATTTTAAAAATAAAGTAAGAAAGGTAGAGAAAAAATTGGGAAGAGAAATGAGAGTGATGCAAGAAAATCTGAAAAAAAGAGCTAACAGTTTGGTAAAACATACTGAAAGAAATAACACTTTAAAAAACAGAAGGCATAAAACATACTGAAAGAAATAACACTTTAAAAAACAGAATAGGTCAAATGGTAAAATAGGCACAAAAATCCCATGAAGAAGAATACAGAATTGACCAAATGAGAAAAAAAGATGCAAAAATTTACTGAAGAAAACATCTTAAAAAGTAGAATTGGTCAAATTGAAGAAAATAATTCCTTAAAAGTTAAAACTGGGCAAATGGAAACTAATGACTTTAGGAGACATCAAGAAACAATCCACCAAAAATTTTTTTAAATAAAAAAATAGAAGAAGCGAATCTCTCACTGGAAAAACAATTAACTTGGAAAATAGATACAGGAGAGATAATTTGAAAATTATCGGTCTATTTGAAAGTCATGGTACATAAAAAAAAGCCTAGACATCAAGGAAAACTTAGAACCAAAAGGTAAAAGTTGACAGAATACACAATAACCTGCTGAAAGTGATTCCAAAATGAAAATTCCAGGAATATTATAGCCACTTTCTAGACCTCTTAGTTCAAGAAGAAAATACTGTAAGCAGCCAAAAAGAAACAGTTTAAATATTGTGAAGCAATAGTCAGAATAATACAAGATATAGCATCTTCTACATTAAAGGATTGGAGGGCTTGGAATATGATATTCCAGAGCGCAAAAGAGCTAGAGCTGATTCCAAGAATCATCTATCCAGCAAAACTGAGTATCTAGAAATGTACCAACACCAATAGATTTTGTAATATTAGTATCCATTTTTTGAAAAAATAAATACTTGTAAAAAGTGACTTGGAATTCATTAACATTTTAACATCAATCTGTTTTTTAACCACTGAAACAATATCTTACATGTTTGAAAAATAATACATACAAGAAGTCTAATTGAATTCAACAAGCATTTATTAACATTTTTATTACATTTATCATTCTATTATTTATTCAGTTTACAGAAGGAAAATTTGCTTATTTATCATGCTGTGTTATTGCAGGAGATAAACCGTTTTTTGATAACTTCACCATAAAGCTCTTACTGCACAGTCCTACAAATACAGAATTCCTGGTTTAATGGTTAGGACATTAGATTAGAATTATGGCACTTGGATCTGAGTCTTTATCTCTTCTTCTTTGCTGTGTAACTCTGGACAAATTGGTTCACCTCTTAGAGGCACAGTTACCTTATTGGTAAAATGTTAATATTGGAGTAGAAGGCTTCTGAAGTCTTTTTCAGCTCTGAATCTTGCGATCTAGGCCAGTGGGAGAAATTTGTAGAGCATATTGTTCAGAAACTTTTCAGGCACTAATCTGGCTTTATGTTCAGCAACATCCTAAGGGTCTTTTTAAAATGCAAAACTCTGACCCTTTTTCAACAGCTCACTATGAAAGAACCTCTTTTCTTTGAAAGCCTGAACACTAGAGAGCTAGACAGAGAGAAGAGTTGGGATGGGGGAAGGGGACAAGGGTGCAAATAGAGTTGTAGTTCAGCCTTATCCTATTGGTAGCCCCCTCCTTTCTGACATGAATGCTTGAAGATTGCCAAGGGTGGGGTTTGCAGTTGGCAGCCTGCCTTTCACCTGCTGATCAGCTCTCACATGGCTTCTGATAGAATATGGAAAGCATATGTAAATCACTGAGAGCTGATCACTTCAGTCACTAGACACTGAGATAGAATTCATCCATAAACTGAAAAGAAATATGACTTGACCTAAAGACAGAGTCCTTTGTTTTCTAGAAGAATGTAGCCCAGGGACCTATTGTCTTTCATAAAACATTTCCATAACTGACATTTAACTTTGAAGGGTGGTGGAGATTCATTAGAGTAAAGTGATGGCTTTTATTCCCATCCCACTTTTTTTAGATTTAGCCCTTATTTATAGATTTAGGCCTTAAAACGGACTTTTGAGGTCAACTAGTCCGACACCCTTAATTACCAGATGAGGAAGTTGAGGAACAGAGAGATTAAGTGATTTTTTCAGGGTCACACATGTGGTACATTGAAAAACTTGCTAAACTTAGAGAATTGGACTTTGAATCCCAGCTTTACTAATTGCTTCCTGTGTGATCTTCAGCTATTATTCAATTAATATTCATTATCCTCTATTTCCTTAACTATAAAATGAAGACCTCTGAAGTTCTTCCCAAAAGTTCCTTCTAACTCTAGACATATGGCCTTGTGATTATTGAGTATTAATAATTATACACTCCTCCACTAAAGTTCTTCATGGAAGTCTATGATGATCTGCAGATGACCCTATTTTCTCTCAAAATCTGTCAGCTGGACACATACTGATGAATTCTCTCATGTACAAGCACTGAGCTGGGCACTAGTAATGCAATTATAAGTGTAACACAAACGTTTTAATTTCAAGGAACTTAGGGTAGAATACCATGGAAGGGCATTTATACATTATATATTACAAAGACAAATGAGTGAAAAACAAGTGAGAGATCTAGGCAAAATGCTACAAGGAATTCAAGAAGAGGGAACATTTCTATTTTGGAAAGTGGGATGGCTGGGGAGTAATGTTTAAAAAAAAACAAACAAACAACTTTATAGACAAGGATGAGAGGCCAACAGTAATTGGGTGCTGACTGAATATATTTAGAGGATAGAATAACCTACTTACATGTTTTTTGAGTATGAGACTAATGATGGATTATTGAGAATCAATACAGAACCAACATTAATTTTGAGAGTCTTATTTTCATTATGTTGGTTGCCAAGTGATTATATATATATATAATACATATATATATATACATATATACACATACATATACACACATACACACATATACATATATAATATATATGGTATATATTTCTATTTACCTGCCTCTCATACATCTATCTTTCAGGGCCATCTTCAGATGTCTGGCCACTGCACCCAAATCTGGAGGAGAAAGAGATTCTGGTAACCTTGTACAGCCCTCAAATCATATTCTTTTGAATATCAAGGCATCACATCCCTGATGTCAAGGTCATCTTCAAGGAGAAACAACAACAATTTATCTATGTATTCATTCATTTATTTATGTAGTTTTGTCTTGAAAATATCAGAAATCATGTACTTAAGTATGGAAGATAATGATAAGCATTGGTGGAAGAAGTTACAACACTGATGAAGTTATTTCCCTTTAGGAGAATGAAAGTATTAAATTACACTGATATAACCCATTCAATGGAGGCAGCATAGTGTAGTGTATTGAAAGCCTCTGACATATACTGGTTTTATGGCTCTGAGCAAATTACTTGATCTCTTGGTTCCCCAGGGAACACTTAGACAGTGAGTTTCTAAAGGGTACTAACCTGAAGTGTTAGAAGGAATTTCCTCAATAAAAGCAGAGATTCAGTCCCTTTAACCTTCCCAAGGTAAAGGGTAAGAGTAAAAATAATTTTCTCATATCAAATAATTTGGTATCTATAATAATCCTGTGATGTAGAAAGGGCTGGTGGTATATTATGTAGATGGACAAAGAGATGTTCAAAGAAGTAATACCTTTAAGAATATGGCTCTTTGAATTACCTTGTACTGTTTCTAAGACAAATATACAAAAGAAATATAACAAGCTCATATAAATTACATAGAGGAAAGAAGGTGAGAAAACTTCACAATCGGAAGAGATGTTTGGAGACTGGGGGTTTGGACAGACTTCATGGGAAGTTAAAGAGGTAAGATTTCCTTTTTAAACACAAATTCTAGGGTATAATATCCTGGTAGAAGTTGCAAAGTGGTAAATTTAGGTTTGATGCAAGGGACACTTTCCTACCAATCAGAGCTGACTCAAAATGGAATGATCTTCCTTAGGAGGTAGTAAGTTTCTGCTCCCTGGAATTCTTTAATCTTAGGTTGGAAAACCATCTGTTACAGGATGTTGTCAAAGGGATTCATTTTTAGGTATTGATTATACTCAAAGGCCTTGCAGGTGCTTCCGTACTCTGTCTGTAGTTTTTTTTAAAGAAAAAATAATATTGATTATTTCTATTAGTACTATGCCAAACAATTAAATTATCTGACCTTGTTGGATAGAATTTAAGAAATTCTCTTAAATTAATCAGCGATTAAGGCAGGTTTGGTACTCATGAAAAACAGCAGCAATAATGGATCTTTCATCTGTTTTGTAACATTCTGGGGTAATCTTTATGGAATTTAGAGAGGGTATAAAGATTAAGGGGAGAAAACAACTCTTTATGTCTTAATAGTAGATTTCTCTCAAAGCATCAGTAAACCATAATTTGGGATGAACTTAAACTATCACCTATTTCTTTCCAATGTACTTGTTTGTCTCAGTTTCCTCATCTGTAAAATGCATAATACCCCCACAGAGTTATTGTGAAGATCAAATGAGATAATATTTGTAAAACACTTAGCATTTAGTACCTGACACATAATAGGTCTTTGATAAATGCTTATTTTCTTCTTTTCCCTTCTTATCATTCAATACGGTACATGATAGTGGCAATGTCTTGACTATAGTCTCCTTCAGTAAGAGTTATGTCTTATTTCAACTTTGATATCTCTTCCACTGACTAATACTTTGTACACAGTAGGTAATCCAAAAAAATGTCTGTTGAATGAATGAAGACATAAATGAATAGTACCATTTAATATTTCAACTCTTTTTTGATTAGAGAGCTGGATGATGGGGACAGCTTCAACCAAAACTGGAAACCTTTGGTACAGAGATTCTATCAAAGGAAGCTTCTGACTTGGGATTTTCTTAACACACTAGTGGTGCTTGAAACCTGAACTTTTTGAAAAACATAGAAATACAATAATTTAGCACCAAAAAGCTATATGCCTTCTAACAGGTGAGTCTTTAACATAATCTAACTGCACTCTGGAATTTATTGGAAATTTTACCATTCCAATACAGAATAATTATGCTGTTAACAGCTACAATTCGCCTGCTGATAAGAAAGCTCATTGTCCTGAGAAAAGTTTCTTTTTTCCATTAGTCATATGAAATTCAAACAATTCTGAGAGGACTGTCGCTCTCACCCACTCAGAGCTTTGCAATCCAATGATAAATCCCAAATATATATAAAGTTCCATTTTGTCATTTGCTTTCAGTTGGCTTCCTAACACTCAAATTAAAATTGAAAAGGGGTTTCTCACTTTGGGGAAGGAAATGCTGCTGTTTGAAAAAAAAAAGCATCTCTCTGGCAAATTAATAGATAAGAGTCTACTCTGCTTAGGTAAAGCTAAGGAAAGTAGGAAAAAAATCAATCTCTTTATCACAGTAAAGTCATTTCTCTAAACTGGAAAAGTAATATGAGATGGAAAGTACAGGAAGGGCTTCTCTTTGAAAATGTGTTTTTCAGGTTGGAGATCTGTAACTAAAATTGAGAATGGCATTTATTTATAAGTGACAACCGTTGCCATACTTTCAGAGGAATTTAGGGAGATTTCTTGAGGAATTATAGTTATGCTCCTGATAGCAAGTCAGTCATTTCCAAATGGCATTTTCATCATATTAACTGTTGCTGAGATAACAGTCGATATCTCTTTCTGGCCTCTATTCTGGCCAAATGCTACAGCCCGCAAATTAATACAGTCATTATAAGACAGCAAAACTGTATCACTTACCAGTTCATGATTGTTCGAATCAAAATCTTTTTGCTGCTTCCCTTGGGGATAGAGACTAGATAGGGGAGCTTTATCACTTCGGCAAAAAATAATCTCTCATGGTTCCCTCTCCTCAGTGTGAAGAGGAACAGCTAATCATATTACATTAATTTTCATATTAATGGGGCCTGTGCAAAGAGAGCATTAACATTGCCCTTTTATGTTCAGCCCCTTGATGCTGTTCCTGTTTTCTGCTATCTGCTGAGGTAGATCAGGAGCTCAGATTTCCTACCTCTCCCCAGATCTCAAATCATGACCAAGTAGATATATGGTCTTCGTTTATAAACAAAAGACAAATGTCTCTGGTTTTCAGCTCAAGGCCTGCTGAGGATGGTTTGGAATCCTTGCAAACTTTATTTCTGATAAAGCAGCTCTGCCGAAGGCTTGGAATGCTGTGGAAATGCTGCAGTGATTACCCAGCCACATTTAGGACGATACAGAGAGACAGAGATTATAGGAGCTACAAAGGAAACTAAGTTCCCGCTTCAGGAAGATTAGCACTTTTTTTTAACCAAGTGCAGTTTCCCACATAATGCATTCAATTTTACTTAAACTCTACCATTTAACTTTTAATAAGCTTGATTAACTAGCATTTTATCAGAGTGAATAATGTTGCAAGCTTGAGGCCTGATTCTTAAATGACTTCCTTCCTGTCATCCCCTGGCCTCCCTTTTGTGGATTACCAAGGAGGGACAGCAAGTGGAATTCTTGATTTCCAAATGGATTATGCTCTTTTTATCATGACTGAGAGAATTTTTATTTTATTTTATTTTATTTTTTTTTGCTGCCTGGTCACTTCTGCTATTGTCTGATGGCTTAACACGAGGCATGTTTGCAGGAGTTAGACTAAGGAAATTGCAGTATGGTGCAGAAAAAATACTGGATTTGGAATCAGAGGAGCTGGATTGGATCTTGGCTATTACCTATTTAAACAAAACCAGGGACTGGCCCATCCATGCCCCTCAGTTTCTGCCTTCATAAGAAAGTTGTACTAGGTTATCTAGAGGTTGGATTCTTTCTCTTTTAAAAGGAGATTAATTTACATTTACTGCCTACCCTACAGGGCCCTTTTGGAGGGAAAATACTTTAAAGTTCAATGTGAATATGCATTATTGTGATGTTCTCTAGACCTTATGATCTAAGTAATATGGGCTGGACAGAGCAGAATCAATAGATGACTCATGTTTTTGTTCAAGTGAGCACTTTTCTCTTGAACCCTACAGCTCTCAGGGAAATCAAGACATGGTATATCACCTCAGTGGCCCCCCAAGTCTTTTGGATACTTCATTTTTTTAATAGAGCTTGAGAGTTCAATAAGTCAGCCTAAGAGTGGCCAAGGGACCTGCTCTTGGCCCATAGGACAGAAGCATTATTTGGTTTGTGTTCAGGAGACAGAAACTTAGCACCTTTGCAAAATAGGCATGTGGATATCTTAACTGTGAACTCATGATACTTAGATGAGGCATTTTATCTAGGACTCCCTGTTCCCAGACAACACCTACATTTTAGCATGTGGTTGATACTGTACCCTGTCTTTTTATTTTTCTCCTAGTTGAGTTGACTCATCAGTGTGCACTAAGGCTATGGTTTGATTTTAAACATTGAGATCTTTTTGGATATAAAGTTAAGCACATTTGTTTTCTGCTAGATAACTGTGATTTTTGTCATTGCTTTAATAATGTAGGTTTTTCATATGACAGGATATTTATTTTAATATTTCTTTCTCCTTTATACATCATTTAGGGCTGTTTTCCTCAGGTCAGTCCTAGAGGATAGTATGTGGCTCCAATCTGTTAGAATGAGTTCCATGAGGAAAAGAAAAGGCATTGGATTGTAATATTTATAAATTTTGTTTCTGTTAAAGCAAAAGGAGTCTGCTTTTTAGGGACGATATGGTATAATGAAAAGAGCCTTGGGTCCAGAATTAGGAGGCCTGGGTTCGCTTCTCAATGACTGCCATTTAAGTAGTTCTATGACCTTCGTTAACTTGAGAATTGTGAAAAGTGTTCTGGACTTGGAGGCCAAATACTTGGATTGCAGTCATAACATTTACTGGCTTGGAAGCCACAGGCAATCACTTCATCTCTGTAAACTTCTGTTCTCTCATCTTTTAAAAGGAGATCAATTTACATTTACTGCCTACCCTACTGGGCTCTTTTGGAGCAAAAATACTTTAACGTTCTATGAATATGCGTTATTGTGATCTTCTCTAGGCCTTAATCTTTACTGTATAAAATGGACAAGTCCTGGATTAAATGATCTCTGGGTGCATTTTCCAAAATGTAACAATCTATGCCATTATGTTGTAACAATCATATTTATCCAAATGATAAAAGCTTTTCTTTGAGAGAGCAAAGTAAATTTGGTTGAGAGCTCAAAAAAGTTCTGATTTTCAACTTCCTAGTCCTTTGTAAAGTGAAATTTGGTAATCTTTCAGGAACTTACTATCCCAAAGTAAAACAAAAAGGAATTTCTGGAAATGAAATTCAATTTAAGTAATTTAAATCATGGTTTCTTCTTTCTAGTTTACATTCTAGCCATCAGATTTCACAGGGAGAAAATTTTTACTTTTGCATTCCATACCAATCTATAGTCTTCAACTCATTTCTAGAGCATTGGAGGATATCCAGATACATTATTCTGCTATTGTTTAAGGAAATCTCCCTTTTAGAGCTGTAGTCTTTTGGGTCATATTATTTTTATTTACATATTGAATGAGGCTCTTTTAAAATGAAAGTCCATCAAGATTCATATGGTATTGGATAGAATGTAAATCTGAGCCAAATTACATTCTACAACTGAATTGTAATATTTCATTATGGACACAAATGCTCTTTATTGAATCACTTATATACTAAAGTGTCTGTGTTCTTTTCACTGGGGATTGAAGTATGAAGGACAAATGAAGACAGAAAATGCTGTTCAGTTGAAGGGGAAAAAAGATTTAGTTGAGTGTAATGTTTTGCAGAGAGATAATCAAGAATTGGCAAGATTAAGCATAGATAGCTAACAAACTTAATCACTCAGTGTTTCCAGTATCTATCACTATTGATAGACAACTATTAACATGGTGAGGAATCTAAGCAGTTGTAGGAGCTGTCCAGCTGCAGGAAGTTTAGAAGGAGCAAGAAGATTATATCTGTCTTGTACTGCTGGAGCTAAAAACATCCCTGAAGAAAGCTGAGGGCAATAAATTAAGTTAATTTATTCTGTGGAACCTATATCTCCATAATAAACCCTACCTTATTTTAACCCCAGACTAAATGTCTTTGCTTATTATTATTTTCTTCATTAGGATGCCAACTCTGTTCCTTCTTTGGGTGATACTTTTTACTCCAAACTTCTCAGAATAGTAACTCATATCTTGATTGCCAACCATAGTTTATTGCACATTATTTCAGCCCCAAATTATGAATTAGGTCCCAGAGATTACCTTTCTTCCACAGTTTGATTTGTATTTAATCTATCTAAGCCTCAGTTTCTCCCTTTGTTAAATTGAAAGCATTAGGCTAGATGATCTTTAATATCTTCTAGCTCTGAATCTTGGTGATTTAGAGAAAGATGTATGTGTTATAAGTATACCAATAGCTCCCAGTACTAGGATGAGATTATTCCTAAGAAGCATTGGAGGGTATTTATTATTATTGATATTATTATTATTATCTGGACCTATGATTTCTCCTAAAACTCCTATTGATGGGGATAATACTAAATGAGTCAAGTTCCACTAGCAATGAAAGTCAGCACTTAGCCACTATAGTATATAATGTAGTTTTAAAGAGCTGCTTTGGAGTTGTAAGAAACAAATTTACTTGCTCAGAGACATGCAATTCATATATATGTTAGCGATAGGACTTGAATACAGGTCTCCTGATCCTAAGACAGACTGTCTTTCCACTGCATAATGAAAGGTCTCATTGACCCTTCAATTTCTGCAGCCATATATGCTAACTGATAACTCATAACTTGACCAATGACCTACTCCAATAGCCCTTGATTTTCTCAAATATGCTTAAAGTCTGACTGAAATCTATGATGACATCATCTGGGTTAAATAATGACAGCTTCATTCAATTATCCATGATGAGAGAATAACTCAAATATGACCTCTTATTCATTTGTTTATTTAACAAATATTTTAAAGTTCCTTTGGTGTGTAAGCTCCTTTTAGTGTAAGCTTCCCATTGTGGAAATTAAATAGGCTTCAAGGAATGGGATATGAGCCTTAAACTAAGGAAATATTTTAATTCATGGAGCTGAAGAAGATTTCATTCCAGGTATGTGAGAAGGTTTGAAGTAAGGCACAGAAGTAGAAGAAGAATTAAGAATGGGATAGAAAAATGACTTGTTTTTCTATTTAGATGGAATGTGAAGTACATAAAAAATAATATATAGTAAAAGACAAGGCTGGTTCTAGATGAAGGGATCTTAATCTTGTGTCATGGACTGTTTATCAGAGTACTATTTTTAATGAATAAAATACATAGAATTAGAAAGGAGATTAATCATAGTTTTCAAAATATATTTTTAAAAATCATGGCGCTTACATTTAAAACTCTTATTTTAGACAGATTATAAAAAGCCTTGAATGCCAGGCTAAGAGATTTATATTTTATTTAGTTGGTAATAAATAAAGTTTTTGAGTAAAGGGGGAACTTGATCAAAGCAATTCATTAAGAGAACTATATTGATAGTGATGTGTAGAATGGATTGGGGTTTCACAGCATTCTATTTTTCCCTTTCTTTAAAAAATAGATACTAATACTGTTGATTCTTTCAAACCCCTAACCAATATAATCAGAATCCCCACATTCTATTTATGGTTCTGCCATTGTTTTACTGTTTGGCAGTTCATTTGACCTTCTGAGGCTTCATTTCTCCACAAGGAAGATGCTCATTGCCTGAAGACCCCGTGGGGGCGTTGGGAGGATCTCATGAGAGAATGCCACCAGCTCATGTTGTCATATGGAGTTGCCAAGTCCTTGGAGGCACTTGGAAGAATGATGTTGTGTAGCAAAGCATTGTTATTACATTCTGTTAAAAAAGATGGATCAAAGGCTAGCTATACAGTAAGTGCAAAATGTTAATTATTATTATAATATCATAACAAAGCAAATGCCAGAAACTTAGCCCTCATGAGCAAACCTATTATCATAAGCCAGTGTGAGACATACACAATAAAAAAGATATTTGGCAAGGAGGCCAATTTTGAAATTTCAAGGAACAATTAAGGAGAATAAAAAATAACTTAATGCCATGAGAAGCATCAGCATCTTGACAACACTTTTAAATCAAAATGGGAGGCTGCTTTGCTCCCCACGGGAGAAAGGCAGAATTATTGCTTTTAAAAAAATAATACAGTCTTTTTGCTAGAGAAAGAACTATATTTCTGGCATCCACAATAATACCCAAAAAGCAATATTCTTCCCTCCAACAGCCCCCAAAATAACTCTTGGTTTGTTGAAGGAGAATAGGAAAAAATATCTCTGGATTTATGGAACAGCCTTGAGTGGGTATGATATTTTTCTCTCTTCTATAGAAGTGTTTTCAAATCAATTCTTGTCAATGAAATTTGTTTTGTTTTTCTCATTTTCCCCCTCAAAACAATTAAAATAATCATTTAAATTCTTTGCATTAATGAGAGTTATCTAGTAACATTAAAGGGAAGACTTTTGTAATAAGCATACACATTTGCCATTGATTTGATTAATAGGTACTTTACATTTGCCCCCAAACAATACTCTATTTTACAATGAGAGAATATAGAGAAGGGGGAAATAGGGAGTTTATGAGGCTAGTGTCTATGGGGAAAGGGGAAATGAAAAGATGACAGGGGCATAAAGGGATGAATTCTATTGTGCAAACAATGATCTAGGAAACTCTCTAGACTCAAGTTTGAAAAGAATGGTGGGTGAACTCAGCTGGATTCATAAAGAATGTCCACTTGGTGTAATGGGAACTCTTTCTCAATCTATATACATTAGAGCACATTTTAAATCTAGGTTGGGGTTTCTTTTGCTATGAGGGAGACTAAGAGGAAAAGTACTGAACTGAACATCTCAGTGAAAACTTACGATGGTTTGCACATTCTCAGCTGAAAGCATTACTGGCCAGATTATAATTATAATTACCTTGGCTGCATCTTGTGTTTATATGCCATGACACCCACCCAGCCACCTGCCTGCTATTAATTCATTCAACACCAACTTTAGCTTTTTCTTTTTATCTTATACGCCTTACCCCATTACTCTAACTTAAAAAGGTCATATTTTTGATGAAGCAACATATTTTTTTATATCAAATTTATCTTCAAGATCCTTTATGTAAACAACATAAAAATAAATCTGAGTGAAAATCCCTCAACATATTTGAGATTTATGTTTAATCTTATAAAACCTTGCATTGACTGAAAATAGTTCTGAAATCCCCCCACCTCCACCCCTCACACACTCACCCCTTGTCCATACATTTCAAAGGCAATATAACCTAAAAGATAGCTGAGGCTGGGATAAATCTGAGACACAGCTGGGATTGGAGATCCCACTGGGATTTGGAAATTGTGTCTGTCTTGCTTTTCTCATGGCACGGGATGACATTTGGTATTTTCTCAGCCCCTGTGATGTTGGGGATGTTTCATGATGCTGCCTTGGTAGCTGCTTGTTAAGAAAGAAAGGAGATTGCAATGGACAACTGCTGCTTTGTCAAGAGGAACCATCCCCTTTATTACAGCAATAGTGTGTGAATGTGGAGAGAACATAAGCAGATGGGGAGAAAGAGTAGATAAGCCAGAATAGGTAAGTAGGATGGGAGTGGGGCTCTTATCTCCTGATCTTGGCCCCATCTGAATCCTTCTAATCCTTAGGGTTGGGCCATGTATAGCAGAATTGCTCACATGTTCCCCAAATACATACATATATGCATATGTATAACTGCTTTTCCCTCCCCACCAGACTATCATGGATCAGGGAAAGAAAACCTTTGAAAATGTTGAATTTGGGTTTTTTAATGACCTTAAGCTGGTTGGTATCTATTTCCTTTCCTACTTTACAACTTATTCTTTTATTACTTGTTAGGAATTTTATGTAACTGCCTGAGGGATGTTGAGAGAACTAACAGTGTACATACTATTTAGTGTTTAGGAGAATTGGGGAATACACTATCCATGTGAGGGTTTGTCAAGTCCTCTAGTTTCTGGGTGAATTTGAGAAGGGTGATCCATCTGGAAAATAAAATGTCTTCTATCTCAGAATAATTATATAGGATGATGGATTTGGAGTTGAAAGGTACCTCACCTTTATAATAATAAGTCCAACATTTCAATTTTATAAGTGAAAAAACTGAGACTCAGAGAGGTTAATTAATTGATTTGCCTAAAGTCACAAAAGTAGCATTAGAACTGTATTTGCATCCAGGTCTTTGCCTCCAAATTCAGTATTCGTTTCTCTATAACAAGTAATACTGCTTTAACATTTAAGAAGGAAAAAAACTACCTGGTTCTGGGGAAAGAGTGAAAGATTTCAAGTTGGAGGACTTAGTTTTGAAGTCTGGTGGGCCATTTATGAGCTGGGTGCCTTTGAGCAAGTTATTTAATTTCTCTAATCCTCACTTCTTAATTATTAAAATGAGAGGATTGAACTGGAGATCTTCTAAGATGCTCTGTAGATCTAAATCTATTATATTAAGAAATTACAGCATCATATGACTCAGAGATAGACTTAAAACACCATTTAGTTCAATCCACAAGTTTCATAGAAGAGCATTTGAGAGAGGAAGTGACTTATCAGAGGTCATATAGTAAGGAAAATTAGGATGTGCGCTGAGTTGCATTGATTCCAAAGTTCATAATTCCTTCCATTCTGCCATCAAGGTGCTTAAACCAATGTCAGGAATAAATCAACCAAATGCTTTTTTTTTTTTTTTTTTTTTAAAGAAGGTAAATCAAGTTAATATTAAAAAAAAAATTAAAGTCCCAAACTTGCTGCTATAAACTTTTTGTTACCACTTACAGGTAGGGAGATAGTAGAGGCTGACAATATTCCTCTGATTTCTTTCAATCAACTAATAAGCATTTATTACATGCTTATTATATACCATGAACTATGGTAGACATAGGAAATATAAAACCAAAAATGAAACAAACCCAAATGTCATATATATATATATGTTTTACATTATATAATGGTAATATATTTTATGCATTATATATTATATATATGTATATGCATATATGTCTGTCATGTGGTATCTTCCATGCCCATAGAATTTTGCATCTGTCAATCTAGCTATAATATCTCCCATCTCTATAGTACTTTAGATATACACACATCTAAATATGCATTTGTCTGTGCATACTCTTTGATCCAGCAGTGTTTCTATTGGGCTTATATCCCAAAGAAATACTAAAGAAGGGAAAGGGACCTGTATGTGCCAAAATGTTTGTGGCAGCCCTGTTTGTAGTGGCTAGAAACTGGAAAATGAATGGATGCCCATCAATTGGAGAATGGTTGAGTAAATTGTGGTATATGAATGTTATGGAATATTATTTTTCTGTAAGAAATGACCAGCAGGATGAATACAGAGAAGCTTGGAGAGACTTACATGAACTGATGCTAAGTGAAATGAGCAGAACCAGGAGATCATTATATACCTCAACAACGATACTGTTTGAGGATGTATTCTGATGGAAGTGGATTTCTTTGACAAAGAGAAGATCTAACTCAGTTCCAACTGATCAAGGATGGACAGAAGCAGCTACACCCAAAGATAGAACACTGGGAAATGAATATAAACTGCTTGCATTTTTGTTTTTCTTCCCGGGTTATTTATACCTTCTGAATCCAATTCTCCCTGTGCAACAAGAGAACTGTTCGGTTCTGCACACATATATTGTATCTAGGATATACTATAACCTATTCAACATGTAAAGGACTGCTTGCCATCTGGGACGGGGGTGGAGGGAGGGAGGGATAAAGTCGGAACAGAAGTAAGTGCAAGGGATAATGTTGTAAAAGAATTTTTTTTTCAAAATAAAAAAAAAAGTTTGCAAGAAAAAATAAATAAATATGTATTTGTGCATGTATGTGTACATCCATCCATAAATATGCACATGCATATATGTGCACATGTGTCTAACATAAACACAAGATAGGTTTTAGGTTGGGGCAGGGGAATGGTGGGCAGCTAAATGGCACAGCAGATAGAGTGCTGGGCCTGGAGTCAGGAAGATTCATCTTCTTGAATTCAAATGCAGCCTCAATCACTTACTTGCTGTTTGACCTTATGCAAGTCACTTTACCTTGTTTGCCTCAGTTTCATCTGTAAAATGAATCGAAGAAGGAAATGGAAAACCACTCCAGTATCTTTGCCAAGAAATACCAAATGAGATCATAAAAAATTGGACATGATTGAAAAGACTGAACAACAACAAGAAGAGATGATTCACAGGGAGGGCAGTAGGCCTGGGAAATTTAGGAGAGACTTATATAGAAGTGAGCTGAGTTTTGAAGAAGCATTCTAAGAAGAAAAGGTAGGGAGGGATCATGTTCTAGGCAAAGCATAGGAATGAGTGATAGAATGTCCTGGATTATAAACAGCAAGAATTCCAGTCTGATTCTACAGTAGAATTTACGTTTCCTTCCCATACACTCTTCCATTCTCTCAATGTGCATAGTAAAATTCTTCTTGAATATTCATTCATTCAAACACAGATTTAATTATTAAAAAGACCAAAATATCAGAATTTTATCTTCTTCTTTCCCCACTTCCTGATTTGCTTTTTAGTTTCTCAACACATTGACTGTTTAGTTTAGGCTAATTTATTCAAAGGCTACTGTCTTACTTACTGTATCCTTCTCTGGCTTTTCCTGTGATGGAGGAATGCATATTCTGACACATTGACTTTTATAACTCTGAATGTGACTTCAAAATTTCTCTCTCTGTTCTCAAAATTAAACTAACAATTTCAACTCTATTTTAGACACCGTTATCTAGAATTGCCTGATTTCAAACTTTGGGCTGGGCCCAGATGTTGTCCAGATATAACCCATAATCATATGGGAATCCTTTTGGCAAAATCTTGGGCCAATGACCACCTTGCTTGAAAACCAGTTGAGGGAGTCCAAATCCAAATCAGATCCTGTCACTTCTGCTCATTTCTAGTTTTGTCTTTGAGGCAAGTGCTATAGACACTATTATTGTTGTTCCACAGTTCTCTTTTATTGTCCTGACTCAGTTTCCCTAAATGTCCTGACTCAGTTTCCCTAAATTGTCCTGTCTAGGTTTCCCTGAATTGTTCTGCCTCAGTTCCTAATTCTTCTGGTCAATCCTACAACACCACCCCTCCCTTCTAATCATGATGAACCAGATAAGGAGAAAGACCTTCTATCTTAGGTATCATCAAGATGTTAGTTGGCTATCCCCATTATGTAATCCCAATTTATCAGATGTCCCCTGTCCTCCCCCCATTCTGTCAGAACTGACTCAATAATCCAGTTCCTGCTCTCAGCACTCTAACTCTGTCCCTGCCTCTGTCTACCCCTGTAGCTGAGCCACGGTATATATGTCAATGAGAACTCACATTGTTTGCTGGATTTTTGGAGATGATAATCTCATTCAGCTCTGGGACCAAACCATAGATCCATTTGGTCCCAATAAATCTTTCTCTTTTAAATAAAATATTAAAAACTCTCTAATCTCTAACTTGCCTCAGTTTCTCCAGCATTACATTATCTGCATTTTACCTTTGAAGAAATTCAACTCTAAGACTTGTTGTTATGTCTCCAGCAGAATTAGAATGAAGTTCTTCCTTATTCTCTATCGAAACACTCCACACTGAGCATCCCATCAAGATGAAAGTAAATACTTGGCCTGAGACAAAACAAACTGGGTTTACTTTACATCACTTTTTAAGTTAAAGCTTTTTATTGTCCCTGTACCAGACAGCCCAGCAGACATTGCCATTGACTGGCAGGTCCATGCCCTCAGGCTCAAACTCTTGACCTTTTAGAAGAGGAAACCACAAAATATTTGTTAAATGTTGAATGCTGAACCAGGGCCTCTCCTGAGCTCCATAGGGGAGTGAAAGACCTAAACTTCATGGGGGCACTCATATTAAATAGCCTTTCCAAATTCAGGACATGGGCACACTCTAGGGCAAGCTAATTAGTGCAATTAGATTGTATTGGATTAATGGCCACTGGCAAAATTCCAGAAAGCACAGCAGAAACTAGTGGGAAAAAATTTGAGTTCACTTCTCTCCACTGGTTGTCTCCCATCTCCACTCCAAGGAAATTTGGGGAGTATGGCTTGATAAGAACAGGAGACTTAACAGTGACTAGAAAAAAAAAAGCAAGAAGAAAATTATCACTTTTCTTTCCCACTTTAAAAATGGTAAAATACTGAGTTAAAAAATTAAAGAAATTAAAAGATTAAAAAAAATAGAAATTCCATTTGTTAAACTGATCTGTAGTTTATAGCTAGAAAAGACTAGAAATCATGTAGTCAAATGCCCTAGGTTTTGCAGATAAGGAAATTGAGCATCAAAGTAGTTAAATTCTTTGTCCATAGGAACACAGAAAATACTTAAATTAGGCTCTAAATTCAGGACTAAAATCCAATACTCTTTTCACTATTCCATCTGATCTCTGAAAATCAAAAGCTCAATGTTTTTCTAAATAGTAAAGCAATAACCAAAAATACAACTTTGGTGGAATTTTGGTATTTTTCTTGAAGTACAGAGATAATTAATCAGACCTTTCTAAGTAACCAGATTTCACTTTTATAACCAAAATTATTATAATAATTTGTAGTTTGTAATTCATTCATGTCCAACTCTTTCTGATTCCATTTGGGGTTTCTCTTGGCAATGATAATGGAGTGGTTTGCCATTTCTTTCTGCAGTTCATTTTACAGATGAGAAAACTGAGTTAAAATTCTTTCCCAGATTCAGGAAGTTAATAAGCATCTATGGCCACAGTTGAAACTCCTGACTCCAGGCCCAATTTTCTATTCACTTTGACACCTAGCTGGATGATTAAAATATAACAAGCATTTATATAATAATTTACATATAATACTTTTTACATTTCCTCATTTGAGCCTCTCACAAGGTCCTATGAGGTAGGATATTATTATCTCTATTTTATAATTGGAAACTGAGGCAAACAGAAATCAAAATCACTAGCTAGTATCTGAGTAATAATATTATATAGTATTGTTTAAAAATAGCAATAACAATAATAGATATTTATATAAAGCGTTTTTTTTTTTTAATTAGGTCTATTTTGTCCCTGCTGGAAGTACTGGGGCTCCTCCTTAGGCAACCTAGTGGTCTCCAGCTCATGGAGGCTCACCATATAACCACCAAACTTAGTGAAGACTCTCAATTAAAAGCCAAATGGTTTTCTGCAACTCAGAACTTGTGAGCTTAAGAGAGCCTTTAACCTCAGTCTCCATGGTAACTGGCATTACAGTCCTAGACCATCACAACAGACTATATAGGGCTTGGGTTTTCAAAATAATTTGTTAGTTTATTTGCTTTTGAGATTAGCCCTGAACATATAGAATCTCCAATTCATACTGAGAAGACTGAGGATCAGACTGGGTAAATGATTTATCCAAAGTCATGCAATTGTTGTGTCATGGGGTTTGAACTCTAAGTTCAGTCCTCTTGAATTCTCTTATTTTCTTTCATAAATTCTGAAAGGATAGAAATAGCCAATCCAAACCTGTTGAGTAGTTCTTAATTAGTTGACTGAATTGTATGTATCCAATAAAATCTAATCTTTGCTAACAAATCAGCTAGTTTTTTGTTTTTTTTTTTTAAATGAATGCCAGTAAAAGAGAAGTTGCCTGGGAGATATTCAATTCATTAGTGAAGTGGGAGAGTTAGGAAAGACAAGACATTTGCTTGTGTTTGTGACAAAAGCATCAGATTCAGTACTAAATTAAGTACAGCAAAGAAAAAAAGAGAGAAAAAAAAACTATGAAGAAGAGAGTATGATTTATTAGAAAGAGTGCTAAATTTGGAGCCAGAAGATGAATGCTGTTTGAATCCACTTCTGCCTGTATGATCTTGGATATCTCATGTTCCTTACCCTAGGTTTCAGTTATTGATATGTAAAATGAGAGTGCTGGACCAAGTGATTTCTAAAGTTCATTTCTGTTCCAAATTCTGTGAAGTATTGCAGAAAAACTATGCATGCTTATAGCATGCATACAGAAAAGAACAATAATTAAATCAACATTGCAGTTCCTGGAAAGAATATCAGTCAATCACTTTATGATGACAGTAACTATTCAATCTGACTTCTCTAAAATGCTCATTTCTGTCCTTTAAGGTGTTCTCAGGATGTATGGGGTGTTTGGGAGAACTAGCATCCCTAGTGTGACTCTCAGTCCTTTTCAGGGATATTCATCCACCTTTGGTGTCCATTTGTGACTCCAAGAAGCTGTAGCATGTGCAGTAGCCACACCCCAATAAAATTGCTTTGGCAGATGGGCTACTTGACAAAGCAGTCAGTGAGTTGGGGGCATATTTACCCCAAGCATGTGAAGACTTTTACCTGCCAGAATGGGCATATGAGAAAAATTTGTTCCAGTGACTATGAAAGCAGCTGAAGCAGGTGCTGTGGGGCACTTAGCACTTGGTCAAACATCAAAGCTGTCAACATCATCCACTGCTTTCTGGGTCAGTGACAGTTGTCTTGGTTTTTGTATTGCCACTGGGATTTATGACTCAGGAAGATGAACAATTCTATGCAACTCTGACTCACAAATCCAATTCATGGTCAAGTCAATATGATGCAATTGGTCCTCTGAAAGCGGAAGAACAAAAAAAAAACAATGATTTATACTCTTTTCCATTTTATGACAAGTCCATTGAGAGTAGGGATTGTTACCAAACATAGTCACAAGGTAACTTCACTCATTGGACAATCTACTGACATTGGCCATAAAGGATAGCATCCATAAGATCAAAACATTTACATATGGAAAGGATATTAAATATCATGCCATCCCATCCACTTATTTTATAAAGGAGAAACTAAGACTCAGAGAGAAGGGACTTGCCCAAACACACATAGGTAATTTTGCTCATCATCAGTACTTTAAAACTTGCGAAGTATCATATGCTCATTATTTCTTTTGAGTCTCTCAATAATCCTTAATTGTTGTTATTCAGTCATTTCAGTCATATTTGATTCTTCATGGATTCATTTCAGGTTTTCTTGGCAAAGAAGCTGGAGTTGTTTGCTATTTTTTCCCAATTCATGTGCTATTATTCATGTATTATTTAGGGAAACAACTTGCTCAGCTAGTATGAATCAAGAAGAATTTGAACTCGGGTCTTTTGTAACTTAAGTTTAGCATTTTATCCACTACCACATTGCCTTCCTGCTATAGGATAGCTAGGCTGAGATTTTGTTATGAATAAAATAGCTTTTCCATAGTGAAAAGATTTGGATTATAGAATCCTAGTATGTTGAAGCTCATCAGTATCCTGGAGATCATCTATATTATGGGTTTTTAACCTATATTTTGTGTAGTTGGTGAGTTTTATGGATAAGGAAGAATTTGGCAACCAATTTGTTTGGGTTGACACATGTGAGAAGAAGAGTAATGTATAATAAGGCTGAAAACATACATTAGAGCTTGGTTGTAAAAGGCTTTAAATGTCAAATAGAGGATCTGTGTTTCATTCCAGAGTCAAGAGGAAACAACCAGAATTTATTGATCAGAGGAATGATATGATCAGATTTTTGCATTAGGAGACATATTTTGGGAGTTCTGTGAAAAATGGACTCCCAAGAGGAAAGACTGGAGTCAGGAAGACTGGTTAGAAGACTTTTTCCATAGTCTAGGCAAAAGGCAATGAGGACTTACCTTGTGAGCAGAGAGAAAAGGTGAGATGTGAAAGATGGAGAAGGAGAATAAATAGGCCTTCACAACTAATTGGATATGGAGGGTTAAGCAGCAGAAGAAGTCAGAGAAGGCTCCAGGTGTATAAATCTGTGTGATTGGAAGTATGGTGATACTCTTGGCAGAAATAGGGAAGTTTAGAGGAGGAGTAGTTTTTTTGTTTTTGTTTTTGTTTTTTTTTGAGAAAGATATTGCATTCAGAGACCTATTTTGGACATACTGGATTTGAGATGACTAACAATAGCATATCCAGTTCAAAATGTGCAATTAGTAGTTTATGATTTGGATCCAGAGCAAATGAGACAGACAAGGGTTAAACATGGAGATTATAGTCATCTGTAGAGACAATAATTAGTTGAGAGCGTCTGAGACAAAGAAAAATAAACAGAGTGAGATAGATACAGAGAAAAAGGGAGAGGGAAAGACACAGAGAGACAGAAAAGAGGGATAAAAAAAGAGAGAGAATAGAAGGATAAAAAAGAGAGAGAAAGAGTAGAGGGCGATAAAGGGAAAGAACCAGGGAGGAAGGGAGAGAGAGAAAGGACCTAAAATAGAATTTTGGGGTATATTCACAGTTAGTTGGATTGGTGAAAATTATGATTTCACAAAGAGTGATCAGGCATATAGGAGAAGAACCAAGGAATAGTGGTGTTTCAAAAAACTCAAAAAGGGGAGAGTACCTAGGTCAAGAAGATAATAAACCTTTGAGAGCCTTGGCCCCTCTCAAGATAATAATAATGATAATTACTTCTTATAGTTCCCCCACAAATACTTTCCTCACAAAATTCCATTAGATTAATAGGGAAAGTAACAGACAAAAATTAGATAATACATTTTTATATTAAAGTGCTTTGCAAGTCCTGAAGTGCTACATAAAAGCAAATCATAACCACTCCTATCATCATTATCATCACACTTGTTTTATAGAGGGGGACCTTGAAGTTCAAGAAGTGATGTTTCCTTGACCATGAAACTTGTGTTACAGTGTAGACAAATTCATAAAGAAGGAGGGATGAGTGGACATTCTACCTAGCCTACTGTAGGTGATTCACTAACAGAAAGTGGCAACAGGCACAAGACCAAGTCTTTCCTAGAGAGCCTGGGCAGACTCCAGCAAAGTTTCAACCCAACCTTTTACTAGCAATGTCCTACTATTTTCTATTTTTCCTTCCCTCTCTCCTTCTTTCCTTCTTTCCCCTTCTCTCTCTTCCTCCTTTTTTCCTTCCCTCTCTCCTTTCTTTCATCTCTCTCCCTTTATCACTCTCCCTCCATCTATTTCTCTCTCCCCCTTTGTTGGAATCCTTATAAAATGTAAAGTCATTAGAGTTGATAGAGACAATAATTATCTAATTTAGCATGGTTCAGTATGATCGATCCTTACAAGGAGATGTTATGGGTCAGAAGAAACAAGGTACTAAGAAACAATGCTTGTGCTCACACCTTTAGAGAGCTCATATAAGCAAGAAGCTCTTAGGGCCAGAGAGCACTCTGGGACAGACACGGAGCACTCTGGGACAGACACGGAGCACTCTGGGAGAGCCAGAAGCCCTCTCTTGGAGGCAAGACAGATTCATTTACAACTTTCACCTTGGAGCTGGCTGGAGGCTGAAGAAAGCAGAGGCAGAAGCAAAGGACAAAGCTGCAAGAGCTCTTAGAACCAAGGAGAAAGAAGCCTCTAAGAAAACTAACCGGGCTATATTGAAGGACACAATAAAAGATTTGAACTTTTAGCACCTGGCTGCATTTGGGTGATTATTACTTTTAACTGAAACTAAGGCTGCCTCCAGAAAACCTCCCCGAGAAACCTGCTCCCAGAGAGAACAAGAAAAAGAAGAGCACCACACCCCTTCCTCTCCCTCTTTCTCTTTTCTTCTCCTCTATCTCCCTCTGTTTCTCCCATCTGTCTCCTCCTCATCTTCCTCTCTCTGTCTCTGTCTCTCTGTCTCTGTTATTGTCTCTGTCTCTTTCTCTCTTCTCTCTCTCTTGTGTGTGTCTCTCTCTCTGTCTGTATGTTTCTCTCCCCGTTTTTCTCTGTCTTTCTCTGTCTCTCTCTGTCTCTTTCTCTGTCTCTGTCTCTGTCTCTCCTCTCTCTCTCTCTGTCATGCATGTTTTTCCTCACATTTTCTAGGTCTTATGTGTGGTGATCAGAATATGAAGAAATAGTAATTTATTCTACTTAACTAGTCGTGGATTTGAATCCTGGGATTGGTACTCATTAGTTGAGTGACTGTGAACAATTCACTCGTTCTATATATAGAAGATAGTTCACTGTATCTAGAGCCAGTGAACCTGGGTTCAAATCGCATTACTTATGTGATAGACTACTTAATCTAGTCCAATCTCATTTTCCTTATCTGTGAAATGATATTTAAACCAGATGATCACTGTGAAATCCTTTCTTGATTGATACCTATGATCTTATGATACTATGAATGTCTGTGGGTTTCACTTTCCATATTAGTAAAATAAAGGAATTGTAGTGAATAATCTTTAAGGGCTCCTGAATACCCCAAATCTTTTTGGAGATGACTTAGGCTCTTTTGAGTGGCAAAGTAGTGCAGTGCATAGAGTGCCAGGCTTAGAGTTAGGAAGACCCGAGTTCTAATATGACCTCAGTCACTTGCTGTGTGACCCTGAGCAAGTCTCTTCACCCAGTTTGCCTCAATTTCCTTTTCCGTAAATGGGCTGAACAAGGAAATGACAAACCATTCCACTATCTTTGACGAGAAAAACCAAAATGGAGTCACAAAGAGGCCATGACTTAAATGACTTATCAGCAACAACGCTTTCTTGGCTCTATAGATACTTTATTTTAATAAGAGTCATGCTAGTTGGCCTCTACTATTTATTCTTGTTCTAAAAATCTTTGAATAGAAGAAGTGAAAAATGGTTTAATTGATCTTTTAACACATGCAGCACATATTTTTTAAAGTATCTCCAATAGGTAAGTATTTAAAGAACAAGAAGAAAATGTTTTCAAAAGAATTGTACACCATCAACCACCACATGAGAAAGTGATTTGAATCACTAATAGCAAGAGAACTGCAAATTGGAACAACTCTAATGATTCACCTCACACCCATTTAATTTGCAAAGAGGAGAAAAGATGGAAACAGAATTGGAAAGGCTATAGGAAACAGGGCATACTAATTTCACCTTAAGTGAAGACGAGAATATGCCCAGTTATTCTCAAAAACAATTTATAATTATATGAAAAGGTTATGAAGCTGTTCATACTCAGTGATCCTAGTATTGGGCTTGGGCCCTAAGAAGACCAAAGAGAAAGAAAAAATCTTCTACAGGCTAATATATTCATAGCATACCTTTGTGGTAAATTCAAACTGAAAATAAAACAAATGTAAATTGATTGGAAAATGGCTTAGCAAATAGTATTATGTGAATATAGTGAAATATCATGAGAAATGGGAATGCTTTTGGAGTATGGGAAACCTAGGTTCAAGTCCTTGTTACAAGAGAGAGGGTTGCAATTCTAGGACTAGAATGTTGTATATGCTATCAAACATGGTTGTTATATTGATTGACTTGACTTATAGTTTGTTTTTGTTTTTTGTTATAACAATATGTTCTATGTTATGTGATACATGAGTATATGGAAACAAAAGGTATTTTAATACTGTAACATTTTTAAAATGAATATCTAGTGTGTATAAAACATTTTGCTGATTTACATATTGGTATCATATAATTTGAGAATAATTAAGTAGTGGAATCTTGATGCCTTTTACTTTACCTAAGCTTTGGATGCCATTATCTGAGTTGGAAGATCAACTGTTTGTTCTACTTAGAGTATTTACACCCTCAAATGAGTCCACGAGTAAAATTGCAAACACATTCCTTTGCCATTTGAAAAAAATTTGGCCCTCAAAGGGCATTAATGAGAACATTGTGCCATTAGTACAGATTGTTTTTAAAACACTTAAAAAGATCCAAATTCTGCTAAATTTGAAGGCCAAGTGCACAAAAAAATTACATCTTCAATCTCAAGCTCTTCATGCAATCTGTAAGTAGCCACAGAGGAATACTGGCACAAAACCAGAAAGGATCACATTAAGGAAATAAGATCATTTTGGGTCAACTGAAACATTTCAGAAGTATTATGAAACAGTGAATAGAGTATTGGATTTGAAGCCAGGAATATTAATCAGTAAAACAACCAATAAATATTTATTAAATATCTTTTATATATCAGGTACTTCACAGAGAGAGATAAAATGGTCTCTGTCTTCAACACACTCATAGTATAATGAGAGAAACAACAAGAGAACATATGCACAAACTACCTACATGCAAAAAAACCCTAGAAAATGATAGAGAGAAAAAACAAGAATTAAGAGAGGTTGAGAAAGGTTTCCTGTAAAAGTTGGGACATTCATTCATGCATAATGAAAGCCAGGAAAGCCAGTAGGTTAAGGTTAAGAGGGAGAGCATGTTGGGTATGGGGGAAAGTCAGAGAAAATGTTTGGAACCAAGAGATGGAGAGTCTAATTCATGGAACAATTGTAGCTTATGATTATTATATCAAAGAATACTTGGCAAGGAATAAAATATTGCAAAGTTAAGAGGAGGTTATTTATGAAGGCTTTGAACACCAAGAAGATTTTGTCATTGGTCCTGGGCAAGAAGGACTCGCTAGAGTTTGGTAGGGAGTAGCCATGGTAGAGCATGTGCTTAACAGAATCATTTTAGTGCCTGAATGGAGTTTGGATTGGAATGAGGGAAAGACCAAAGGTAGGCAGACCCACCAACAGGATAACATAATGGTCCAGGTGTAAGGTGATGAGGGAACCGCACTAGAATGGTGGTGGGTGAATTCAAGGCATGTTGCCAACATAAATCAAAAGGTCTTGGCAATAGCGTAGATATGGAATATGAGAACTAGTGAAAAGAAAAGGATAATGAGGATGGTGAAGATGCTTTAGAGAGAAGATGAGTTCTGTTTTGGGCATGTTTAAGATGTCTATGAATATCTAGTTTGAAATGTCTGAAAGGCATTTGGAAATGAGAGAGTAGAAATCAGTAGAGATGTGAGGGCAAGATAAATCTGAAAATTGTCAGACTAGAGATGGGAATTAAATATATAGGAACTGATGAGATTATTAAGAGAAGGAGGAAAGTAGAAAAGAAGTCTTAGGACAGACACTTATGGAACATATAAGGTAAAAAGGGTACAAACTGAATGAAAAAGTATCAAATAGGCCCTGAGAAAGAATGATCAGATGGGTAGGAGAAGAACCAGGAGACAGTAGTCTTGAAAACCTGGAGACAAGAGAGTATCAAGAAAAGAAGTGTTATAAACAGTGTCTAAAACTGCAGAAAGTTGAGGACAATAAATAGTGAGAAAAGTCAGTGAGATTTGGCAACTAAGAGGTCCATGACAATTTTGGAGAGTATAGTCTTGATGGAGTGAGAGGTTCAGAAACTGGACTGTAAGAAGGAGGAGAGAAAATACAGGTACCTATTTTAGGCAACCTTTTTATGGAGTTTAGCTACAAAGGGGAGAAGAGATATAGTTAATAGCAATGAAAAGATCAAGAGATGATATGGTTCTGGATGAAACAGAAATGGCAATCTGTTGACGATAGGATGGAATGGAACTGCTTGGGTTAGTAGAGAGGTTAGCCTCAGTAAGGAGAAAGGCCATATCATACTGTCAGACAGATGTAAATGAAGTGGCAGAGGCAGAAAAATATAATTGATGAGAGGAAGAGAGGAAAAGAGGGAGTTCAGGATGACTGTTCTCATTTTACCTGCTTGTAAAGTATGAAGTAAGATTGTCAGCTGAGGGGGAGGGGGGAGAGAGAGAACCATGAAAGGTTTAGGAAGAGACGAAAAAATTTAGAAAACTTGCTATGGAGAGTAAGGTGGTGTGTTGATAAGGGAGGTATAGAAGGACAGTTTAGCAGCAGTAGTTGTTAATCAAGATTATGTAACATAAATTTGAACTGGATATGGGTATATATAAGGGAGCAAATGCAACGAATGGTGATAGGGATCTAAAGTTAAGGCTTGGCAGATCATGATAATCAGCTAAATGATAAAGAAGCTTGAGATTCAAGAGATCAGAAGAGTGAGAGTTGTATTACTTCACCAGTGGATCAATACAGGGAAAAGAGAAAGAATCAATAATGTAGGGGAGAGGTCTAAGAGAGTACTAAGGGGTTAAAGGATTGGAGAGGAGGGTTTGGTGTATGAAGGCAGAAGGAGAGGTGAAAAGATAACAGATTATAGTCAGATAAGGGGATTTGCAATTCTTGAATATGGAGGTGTTACATTTTTTGGGTGATGGCAAAATCAAGGGTATAGCCATCTGTGTGTGTGATTGAGGTGGCTAGATAGTCATAGAAAAATGAAGAGGTGGAGGAATTTGAATAGTTTGGGTATTTGAGGACTAGTCAATATGTATGCTGAATTCTCTTAATATAAAGGCAGGAGTTGACAAGAAAAGAAAAATTTGAGCAAAGTATTGAATTCATTGAGGAAGGAAGGGTTGTGACCCAGAGAGCTACAGCAAAAACTACCAGGATTTTGATTGGGTGGTGGATATAAATGGATATGAAATTCAAAGATGGAGCTCTTACTGAGTGATGGAGATAGAGGAAGACCCTAAAAGCAGTAATTGGGAGTAGGGATAGTCTAACTTTCCTGCCTCAAAAAGTGAGCAAAGAGGAGTAAGTAAAGGTGCATTCAGTATTGGAAAAGATGGATAGAGAGGATATGTTATCAGGTGGAGTCAAGTTTCAGTAATGACTAATAGATAAAAATTGGAGAAAAAAGATTTAGCATTAAGGGAAATTTGTTGCCTATAGAACAGACATTCCATGGAACACAGCAAAAGCACTAGATAATATTTAGTTGAAATTTGGGGTTGGGAGGATTGAGGGGGGTAGGTAAAATGAATAAGAAGGTGGGTGATGGGGAATGAAGTTTAGATGATTACCTCCAACCATTCAGAATCCTTGGGATATGAAGTATATGAACAGGTTTGAGAATGTTCATCATTGAGTAAAGGGTGGCATTTCACTTTTCAAAAAAGGTTGGAGAGCCTTAACGTTACATAGTCCGATGGAAAATCTCACCCTCTCCTCCTCAAAAAATGGAGATTAGACAGGAAAGAGTAGAGCAGGAAATGAAAGTTGAACCGAAGGAGTTTGGAAATTAGACAGCAGCAGGAACTGGTATATTCTTTGAACTAGGGAATTAGCCTTGAGGGAGATGGAAGATGCTCAACCTGATTCCCTTTTATCTTCCCTTATGAGACACATTTCACCCATTAAGTATTTGTATATAAATCCAATCTGATACTCAGTAGCTACAAGATACTGGATAAGTTTTATCTTCTTTTACTTTTAATTTCTCATTTCTAAAATGAACACAATTATAGCTTCTAATAAAAAGTTGTTGCTAAGCTTAAATGAAAAAAAATTTGTAAAATGCTTTGCCAAACTTAAAGCATCATGCAAGTATCAGCTATTATTGTTATCCTGACTGAAATGGCCACTGACCAGGATGTACAGTCATTTATTCAGAAAGCATATGCCAGGCCCCTTTGGAGCACCTGGCAGAAGCTGAATCACCAGCAATGTTCGTTTTACCACTGGATGGAATGGCAAGCATTGAGAATCTTTCTGAGGGGCTGGTTTTTGGCAAAATAAAAGGCCAATGATTTTGTCATATAGACCGTGTCAGTATTTTTCCCTCACTCCCCCCATCTTAAAGAATAGAAAATTGTCTTGGCAAAAGTATTGGAAATGCTCTGGATTTAGAATAAAGTTAAGACTGAGATTTGAATTCTGGCCATGCCATTTATTATCTGAATGGCCAGGGGGAGATTTCTTTCATTCTCAGTCCCTCAGTTTATTCATCTGTAAAATGACCCTCCAACTCTAAATCAATAATTTTATGTAAGAGATGAACTTATACCAAGATCATGTTCTCCATTCTAAACAATTTTAACTCCTCAGGTAGCCCCAAAAGAAGCAAAAATGAAGCCAGGACTCCTCAAGATTCCATGCTTGTTTCTGGAACCATTGTTCTGTCTCTTTCCAGCTCAGGCTACTTGGAAAGGATTACCATTATTCTTGGGACCCTCTTGTTCAGTATTTTAAGCAATATCTGATTTTTTTGTGAAGGGGGAATTGTTTGTAGATGTGCCTTCCACTTTTTAGTACCATATGCCTGGCCTAGCCACTTACTAAACTGTTTAACATTGATCTCTCAGGTCCAGTTCTTAGTCTCTGGATCCCAGATCTGTTCTTCGAGGTCAAAATTTTGACCCTGTCTGTAACAGATTCTATCTTTCAGTAATGATTTACTGAGACTTTACATCTTGCTATTTCACAGCAGTCTCAAGTACCTGCCTATGTCTTCAAGTAGCAATTATTATTTGTGGATCAACCAAATCAATCAATCAATCAATAAAATTTATTAAGCACCTACTATGTGTCAGGTCCTATGCTAGTTGCTATAAAAACAATCCTTATTTGTATGGGAATTATATTCAAGGGGAAGAGATCATGTGTATAGATATGCCTATATAGAATTAATTTACAAGTTGTGTGACCTTAACCTCTGTTTTTATCTCCAGGAGTTTAAATCCTTTCTCAGATCCTTACTAACTGTGGAACCCTGGTCAAGTCACAGTTTTCTTATCTGTAAAATGGGTATGATAATGGCATCTCTAATCCTCCATCTTGCAGGATTGTTGTGAGAATAAAATGAGATAACATATATAACATTTTGTAAGTCTTAAAAAGTTATATAAAAGATAGCTATTATTGTGAATTGTTAATTTCGGAACTTGAAAGCACCTTAGATTTTCAATCTAGCTTTTCAATTTCATAGATTAGGATTATAAAATTTATAGAGTAGAGGCTATTTCTTTTCTGTTTTAATTTTGTACATTCATTTTTGTAAGACTTTTAGTTTCAAATTTTTCTCCCTCCCTTCCTTAACCCACCTCATCTTCTAAGACAATAAGCAATCTGAATAGTTTGTACATATACAATCTAGGGATTATTTCTTTAAGGCATACAGGTGATATATAACAGGACTCATATTTGAATTGAGGTACTCTGACTCCAATCCAGTCTTCTTTCCATTAAAAATAAATCATGTCATAAAAATCTTAAAATATCTTGATTTTTATACTTTAGTTTAACAGAAGTAATTTTATCCAAAGCATTTACTTTTTCATGGTTGACTCAGTATATTCCACTTAAAATTGGGATTTGAGATTAGGAATTGTTTCATTTTTAAAAAATTTATATATCCTCAGAGCCTACTGAAGTGTTTAACACATAGAGGATATTTAATAAAACTGTATTTATTTCTTAAT